>NC_063051.1:7081395-7291395 GCF_018812025.1 Megalobrama amblycephala
CAAGTACTGTGAAGGTATCAAGTGGTAATACCATGGTACATTGCCATTTAACATACTATTGAATTATTGCCATATATACAAAGACCATGGCATTTACATGATACTCATGATACTATGGTATTACCATTGTTCAAAAAACATGGCACTACCCTGGTACTCTTTTTTTGTTAGTGCATCACATTTCATAACTATCAGCTAGAAACCGTGGTATTTTCTTCTGATACCATCATTGTTCTATGGAAGAAAATTTTAGCAACAGGAATTTTCAAATTCTTGCTCTCTCTCTCTCTCAGCTTACGTCGAGTGTGGCAGCGGGGCGGTCGTGGTTCAAAGGTGAGGCATCGGGGCGGGACAATGGAGGGTGAGCAGAGCACTCCTGCCTCCAGTGCCAGCAGCACTACAGGCACCAGTACCTCCACCACAAACTCCACAGGCACCACCAGTGCCTCCACTGCCAGCACTGTCAACTCCACCAGCAGCAGCACGAGCAGCGGAAGACAGGCCGTTCCACAGATATCTGTATACAGCGGCATACCCGACCGACAGACTGTACAGGTGCGTGAAACAACCATTTGGCAGAATCAATCAATCAATTTAAATATAGGCAACTGAGTTCACAAATACATAGTTATTGTGTTTATAATGTTTGTGTTCATGTTTACAAACACCACCTTTCTCCTTCTATTAGTCCACTCACTGCATTGCACCACACATCACTTTTTCTTGCTTAAAGTTTTAATTGACTTCAAGTCCATACTGCCATCTGCTGGTGTGTATATGACAAGGAAAAGCAGGCTGAGGAGGAAAGACAATGAAGATGCCTCAGACATATACATATTCATAATCTTTCCCATGCTGTGGAATGTGGTGGTTCTTTTTGACCTGTCTCATTTTGTAACTTAAGTGACTGGGAATTAGTCACTGTTACTGGATTTCAGCCAAATGTGATATAGACAATCTTATATCCAAGTCAAAGTAATTGAAGTACACTTTCAATAACAATTTTTATTATTATTTAATAATAATAATGTATAGCCAAATTCATATATAAAGTGCTGCTCTAAGTGCTCCACATGACAAACTGAAAAATGGCAACATAAGATTCAATACAAATTAGTTAAATTATTTCAACCTCACCCCCTATGTTCATTTAAATGTTCATTTTTTCTGATCATAATTTTTTTACAGGCACATCTTACCAATTCCAAACCACATTAATCTTAATAACTAGTATTAATTTTGTATTGAATCATTTATAAGCGATATATAATTGTTCATGAAGGCTGGAAATGAAAAACGCCTTATATTCAGGTGTGCAGAATTATTAGGTATGTTGTCTTTTACAGGTAAAATGAGCCAAAAAAGACATTTAACTCGGACTGAAGGAGAAGGATGCAATACTAATGTAATACTAGAAATTGCAGTTAAGGCATGACCATTGGACATTGAAATGCTCATTGGGTCAGCAGGGTCAGACAAAAACAGGTGGAGAAGAAAAGACATTAACTGCAAAAGAATTAAGGTGAAGAATTAAGTGTGAAACAATCAGGAACCCTTTAGTCTCTAGCGCCACCATTTTCCACAACTGCAACCTACCTGGAGTCTCCAGAAGTGCAAAGTGTCAGGATCTCAGAGACTTAGGTTAGGTAAAGAATCCTAAAAAATGACCCCCACTTAATAAGAATCACAAGCTGAAGTGTTGTGAAATACATGAAGATTGTTTTTTATAGGCTTTCTAGAGAGACAGATTGAGAGTGACTCTTGAAGCACCAGCAGCATCTCTAGGAGATTGGACTAAAAAATTAACTCCCAAAACTTACTTCCAGATTCTAGAAGATAAATTCTTCAAGCAGTGGTACAAAAGGATGTGATGCTGGTTTTTCAAGAGTCACTCTCAATCTGTCTGTCTATAAAGCCTATTTAAAAAAAAAAAAAAAAAAACAGTCTTCATGTACTTTGCAATACTTCAGCTTGTGATTCTTATTAAGTGGGGGTCATTATTTAGGATTCTTTACCTAACTTTAACGAAGTCTCTGAAATCCTGACACCTTGCAGTTCTGGAGACTCCAGGTAGGTAGCATGATTTAGACATTGCTTCCTCTAACATGATTTTTTCCCCCATTCATTCTCAATTACCCCCCAACAAACCCATTGCATGCTTTAGCAGGTCTGTTAAAACTCAATGTTTTCAGGGGAGGCAAGAAAGACGAGGACTCCTGCTGTAACTTTACATGCTGACGTCGCTGTGGGACATTGTTACTTTAGAAAAACGCATTATGTACTTTTTTACTGTCACATTTTGTAATATTTGCATTGTTTTATTTTTGTAATATGGATTATTTTCTCATCCAGTTTTTAAAGAGCCACTGCCTCCCTTGTCTCCACTATTTTATATATATTTTCTCATCCAGTTTTTAAAGAGCCACTGCCTCCCTTGTCTCCACTTTTTATATATATATATATATATATATATATATATATATATATATATATATATATATAAACAGCAAAGACCCAGCTGCTATAGTCAGAGTAGTCTCAGATCAGCACATGATCAGACACAAGCAGCATGAACATTAAACTCCGTTCAGGCTGCACTTTACTCACGCCAAGACCAAGGGTCAGGATGGATGTTGCCTAGCAACTGTGCAGTTGTGGGCAGCTCAGTAAGGACATAAAGGATAAGACAAACAGGATGAAGCAGAACATATTATACTGTGCTGTGAGAAAACGATAAGAAGGTACCATCAGTGATGAGACCGATGAACTTATCTACACTATCATCAACATATACTTAAAGTGTTGTTTGAACGTCTGCTATTTGTTCAGGTATTTTGGCATCTTGTTATGATTTTGGTCCGAATGCTTTTTTCATGTTGTTATGTTGGGATGTTAGCTCAAGATCAAAATTACAGAACTGTTAAAATAGGTAGGTGTTCAATTCTTGTCCACATGGTTTGCAATCATTTTTAACATTATTATTGTAGTAACACAATACAAAATTTTAATTTTTATATTGGATGTAAAAATATATGTTTGGTTGCATATAAATATCATAAAATGTAACGTCCTATTTAATATAAATGTGTTTTATTGTAAGAGTTCATCCATTAGCATGTGTGTATTAACAAGCCTTGTAATACTGCGGTTAATGTTAAACATCTTCATATTAAATTAATATTATGATAATATAATCATATTAAACATCATGGCTGACCTTGAAAACATTATAGGAACTGAAAAACAACCATTTCAGAGATCTAGTTTTCTTTTAAGCTTGTTGCAGTTCATTTTCTGCCCAAAAGGAGGAGACAAATTCTGGAACAAAACAAAAATTCCCTGAGCAAAACATTTGCTCAGGGAACATTAAAAGTTTAGAATTGCAATCTGGCCTACAAATATTTGACACCACCAATCACATCATGCAACTTGCAGCTATTTATGATTTAAGTATCAGCTTTGTCTCAGATGTTTCTGTCAAGTACAAGATGCTTCTTAAGGTGAATACAAGAAATACATTAGATAATTGTTGACACAGCAAGTGTACAGAGCTATAAAACTAATGTAGACATGTCAAACTACACTGAAAAGAAATGGCTGAGTTCATATTGAGATCTCTGACTTTGATTGCAGACTTTGGTATTGGCAAATCTGAAAAAAGTTTGAGACACTATTGACAATGTGAGATTCAAGGTCATTTTCTCAGAAAAATGTATATATATGTATATATATGTATATATATATATATATATATATATATATATATATATATATATATATATATATACACACACACAAACTATCGAGTTTATGGTCATTGAATGGCTTTCCTGAGGTAAAGGTTACATTTTGTGTGATATATTTGTTTGCAAGGGTTATTGACTTCTTTCTGCGGTTAAAACTCCGATTAAGTGATTACAATAGAGATGGATTCATTTCAGTGAGTTCAGTAAGTACTTTTTGATGTTCATTCATGTTTATTTCGCGCTGTAATAGAGAGGAATAGGTTCACATGCCTCTTGAACCGAGGTGTTACAGCGATATGCCACACAACGTTAAACAGCGTCACCACCACAAGTATTGTTTGAATTCCGTAGTAATATTGACTGAATTTAAAAGCTTAGACTTAGTTTTATATCAAAAGTAACCTGATCTGTCGGTGCGTTGTCTGTCCTCTTTGCTCTGCGATGCATCTTTCACTGTGTGAGAAAATGAACGTGTGGCGTGAGAACAGTGAATTTGAATGAGAGTTGGTGGCCCTGCATGACAGTATTCTGTAGTTATGCTAAACGTTATGTTTGTTATGTTTATGCTATGTTAATCTCCCACATTTCACGGGTTCGACTCATAGGTTCGACGTCGTTTGCACTATGCTCTCCAAAGCGCTGACTTCTTTTATTGGATTGGATCCGGGAGGGCTGCATTACAGTATTGCGCTACAGCGCCCCGCTGGTTACACCGCGTTATTGCAGGCTCTTCAAATAGGTCGTATGAGATTAAGGGCCCTATTTTAACGATCTGAAACGCAAGTGTCAAAGCGCGAAGCGCAAGTAACTTTGTGGGCGGGTCTCGGCGCTGTTGCTATTTTCCCTGCGGGATAAATGGCTCTTGCGCCCGGCGCAAATCTAAAATGGGTTGGTCTGAAGTAGCTTCATTATTCATAGGTGTGGTTTGGGCGTAACGTGAAATAAACCAATCAGAGTGTCATCTCCCATTCCCTTTAAGAGCGAGATGCGCTCGCGCCATGGCGGATTGCTATTTACATTGCGTACACGCGATGAGTCAGTTAATATATATGTGTGTGTGTGTATTGGCACGATTGTTCAATTAATTAGCCAATTTCGTTCATCATTATAAGTAGTAATAGGCTGAATTGAAAATAGGTAGCCTAATTCTAATACACGCAATGACTATTCATCATTACATTTTTATATTTATGTACACAATAATATTCTTTTACACTGTAATCCTTTTGTTTTTAATATTTGGCATGTTTGTGTGATGCGCATCCCTGTGTGTAATAAGCAAAGTCAACGCGCACTGTGGACGCGCCCAGAGGCGCAGTTTCTACCAACGCGCTCTAACAAAAAAATATTGCGCCATTGACTTTAGGGGCCCTATTTTAACGATCTGAAACGCAAGTGTCAAAGCGCGAAGCGCAAGTAACTTTGTGGGCGGGTCTCGGCGCTGTTGCTATTTTCCCTGCGGGATAAATTGCTCTTGCGCCCGGCGCAAATCTAAAATGGGTTGGTCTGAAGTAGCTTCATTATTCATAGGTGTGGTTTGGGCGTAACGTGAAATAAACCAATCAGAGTGTCATCTCCCATTCCCTTTAAGAGCGAGATGCGCTCGCGCCATGGCGGATTGCTATTTACATTGCGTACACGCGATGAGTCAGTTAATATATATGTGTGTGTGTGTATTGGCACGATTGTTCAATTAATTAGCCAATTTCGTTCATCATTATAAGTAGTAATAGGCTGAATTGAAAATAGGTAGCCTAATTCTAATACACGCAATGACTATTCATCATTACATTTTTATATTTATGTACACAATAATATTCTTTTACACTGTAATCCTTTTGTTTTTAATATTTGGCATGTTTGTGTGATGCGCATCCCTGTGTGTAATAAGCAAAGTCAACGCGCACTGTGGACGCGCCCAGAGGCGCAGTTTCTACCAACGCGCTCTAACAAAAAAATATTGCGCCATTGACTTTAGGGCCCTATTTTAACGATCTGAAACGCAAGTGTCAAAGCGCGAAGCGCAAGTAACTTTGTGGGCGGGTCTCGGCGCTGTTGCTATTTTCCCTGCGGGATAAATGGCTCTTGCGCCCGGCGCAAATCTAAAATGGGTTGGTCTGAAGTAGCTTCATTATTCATAGGTGTGGTTTGGGCGTAACGTGAAATAAACCAATCAGAGTGTCATCTCCCATTCCCTTTAAGAGCGAGATGCGCTCGCGCCATGGCGGATTGCTATTTACATGGCGTACACGCGATGAGTCAGTTAATATATATGTGTGTGTGTGTATTGGCACGATTGTTCAATTAATTAGCCAATTTCGTTCATCATTATAAGTAGTAATAGCCTGAATTGAAAATAGGTAGCCTAATTCTAATACACGCAATGACTATTCATCATTAGCCTACATTTTTATATTTATGTACACAATAATATTCTTTTACACTGTAATCCTTTTGTTTTTAATATTTGGCATGTTTGTGTGATGCGCATCCCTGTGTGTAATAAGCAAAGTCAACGCGCACTGTGGACGCGCCCAGAGGCGCAGTTTCTACCAACGCGCTCTAACAAAAAAATATTGCGCCATTGACTTTAGACTTTAGACCAGGTTTGAGTTGGTCTATGGCGCAGTCTATTTTCAGCTCCTTAAAATAGCAATGCGCGGGCAATGCGCCTGAACACACCTCCTTTTTTTGCGCTGAACCGCCCAGGGAGCGCAAGTTCATTCACTAGTTTAGCGACGTGCTTCTGTGGAGGGAAAAGCGCGCTTTGCGCGGGTGCAAAATAGGAATGACACATGCGTCGGTGTACAAAGTCAATTGCGCTGGGTGCAAGATAGGGCCCTAAGAGACTATTCGACAACAAAAATATTTGTCGACAATTTTTTATTGTCGACGTTGTCGATAATGTCGACTAATCGTTTCAGCCCTATATATATATATATATATATATATATATATATATATATATATATATATATATATATATATATATATATATATAAAAATACTGCTACTATGAATTACCCAAAGCAGATCTATGCAGGTGGAAGGTTTCTAGCAAATGCTACTCATGTATTTGAAGACTGAGCATGCAAGTTCATTGGTTATTAATACAGCAGGAACCAATCATCTGTGTCCTATAGATATAATGATGTGATTACCAGCAGTTGAGTTAAGGACCTATTAGCCTGCCCATTTAGAGTTTCATGACAGAACTTTGTATTTTTCTTTCATTGCATTGCTTTTGTGTCGTTATTTTGGTGGTCGAAAAAATATCAGTTTGATTTGCATTTTTGACCTGTTTTTTGAAGTCAATTTTATATTTTTTTCGGCATCAATTGGACATCAGCGTGTGTACGTCAAATTGACGTCAAAAAATTGATATAAAAAAATGTATGTCAATTTGATGGGGGTTTTTTCGACATCAATTGAACATCAGTGTGTGGACTTCAAATTGATGTAAAAAAAATGACATCAACTTTATGTCAAAAACTGACGTCAATTTGATGTCAAAAAACTTACATCAATTTGATGTAAAAATACTGACGTCAATTTGATGTAAAAAAAAAAATGACGTCAATTTGTAAAAAAACTGATGTAAAAAAAATGACGTCAATTTGTTGTAAAAAAACTGATGTCAATTTGATGTCAAAATATTGACGTCAATTTGATGTCAAAAAATAGATAATTAGATAGATAGATAATTATGTGATTACGAGCAGTTGAATTAAGGACCTATTAGCCTGCCCATTTAGAGTTTTATGACAGAACTTTGTATCTTTCTTTCATTGCATTGCTTTTGTGTTGTTATTTTGGTGGTCGAAAGAATATCAGTTTGATTTGCATTTTTGACCAGTTTTTCAACATCAATTGGACATCAGTGTGTGGACGTCAAATTGACGTCAAAAATTGATGTAAAAAAATTGATGTCAAAAAATTGATGTCAATTTGATGGGTTTTTTTCTACATCAACTGGACATCAGTGTGTGGACGTAAAATTTACATCAACAAATGTGTCAAATTGATGTCAATATTGTGTGGATAAAATATTGAAGGAATCTGAAGGATCAGCCTGAAATTGTGTAGACATTTCAAAATAAGAGTCCCGGTGTATTTCGGGCTTGTTTATAATTAAAAGTCACACGCTAAGTTTTTTCTTTTTCTTTTGGGCATTATTGGTATTTTGGTTACACAATAAATTGTATTTAATTTGATTTCCATTTAATTCATAGTAAATTATTGTAGTCTTCACCACAGGAAGAAAAGACTAAGAACATTATTTGACACAAATTATTCATTATATAAATTTTACTAGTAAAATCTGTGTCCCATTCACTGAGAGGATGCAGGAACACACAATGCAAGAGTGGATGTCTCTTTATAGCTGAAGCGAAGCAAAATAATGCTTTGTGAAAAATAAAGTGAAGATGATATACGAACGACAAGGAAGAGCAAAAAAAGAACATTGTTGTTAGTCATCAGCAGCATAGCAGCTCCAGACAAACAATGACACTCAAAACTGTCCTGTTACTATGATCATAACAACAGTGTATAGAGCAGAAACAACGCAACCTCGGGTGCATTTTCTGGCATTCCAGCTTCCAGATCTCTCCGGCACTGAAAAGCTTTTCTAATATTAATGTTCTTGTCTGATTGTAACCCTTCTTTTCCAGTGATATTCCTCTGACCTTTTCTCTTTTGTAATGTCTCTCAGCCATCTCTCTTTCTACAGTCTTTCTTCAAATCGCCCTCTATCTTCTCATATCTCCCATCATGAGTGTATCCGCCCCCTACTGCTGATTGGCTACAAATGTGTTGTGGTGCTCGGTCCAATCAACCTTCAACATTGTTTCTCAGAAATCGCTTACTACACCTTTAAGGAGATCTAATCTGGTTTCTCACTTTCTCTGTCTCTCTTGAATGGTAGGTGATCCAGCAGGCTCTAAATAGGCAGCCCAGCACAGCAGCGCAGTACCTACAGCAGATGTATGCGGCTCAACAGCAGCATCTGATGTTGCAAACGGCAGCCCTGCAGCAGCAGCACCTCAGCACAGCGCAGCTCCAGAGCCTCGCAGCAGTGCAGCAGGTCGGATAGCATGCAGTCTCATATAGCAAGACTAGAGCTGGGAAAATAAATCGATGCATCACTCGATTCTGAGATTTTCCAGATGCATTGCGATTCTCTCCCGAATAGATTCTGAGCTTAGTTTTTAACAGAAGAAATGAAGAAATTTTTAACAAATGCTCACGAAGAAGAGCGCTCATGCGTTCGGATGAGTCTGAGAATGTATTTGGACCTCAGAATGCTTTTATGACACGAGATTAATGTAAACGGCCCACTGCAAAACACCCTTGTAATTCAACCTTTTCGAACTATATGAATGATTATTTTATAGAAGGTTCAAGTGGTGTTTGTAAGGAATTAGAAGCAAGCAGAGTACGGCTGTTTCTAAAACATGCAGTGCCACGTGCTGTTAAAAGCTCAGAATTGATTTGAGAGAGAAATTCGGAAAATCTCAGAATTGATCCAGAATAATTTCTCGATTTGTGATGCATTGATTTATTGTCCCAGCCCTAAGCAAGACATAATGCACACAAACACACTCTTACTCTGTGTGTCTGTCATGTTTTCTCCCTCTCAGGCCAGTTTAGCAGCCAGCAGGCAGAGTTCGAACCAGAATGGGACCTCATCTACCCAGAGTGGAACATCACAGACCACAGTAAGCTTTTATTTTGATGCATCCATTAAAAATATGCACATTATAATCACGTCAATATCTTGTACTGGTTATGATATTCTGTTTTTGCATGTGACATAACATCCAGGCTGCTCATCTCACAACTCTCTCTCTTATTCCCACAGATTAATTTAACCACGTCCCCTGCCACTGCTCAGCTGATTAGTCGTGCCCAGAGTGTAAACTCCGCCCCCTCTGGAATCTCCCAGCAAGCAGTGTTGCTAGGCAACACCTCAAGCTCCACCCTGACAGCCAGCCAAGCACAAATGTACCTGCGGGCACAGATGGTGAGCACAGCTGTATACTCAAAAACACAAGAGTCTTTAATATTTGTGAAGATATTTTATATACTTTTTTTACTCGAGTTCACCAAACTAAAGGTGATGATACACAGGGCAACTTTTTGAGCAATGTTGCAGGGCAATGATGCCGAGCGATTATGTTTGGGCACTTTCCCATTGAGAATGAGCAACAAATTTCTATCTGGATACTATAGATCAAAATTTGTTGCCCATTCTCAACGGGTAATTTCCCAGCAACATTGCACAAAAAGTTGCCCCGTGTATCATCACCTTAAGACGTGAATATCAGGGAAGAATTACACTCCATATTCCTTCTAACTGACCTATAATCATTTTTTGTAGGGTTATGCTGCTTGACCATTACTGATAACTCCAAATATGTTATAAAGCCAAAAACTGACATGCTGACCTATCAATCTATGTTGCTTTTCACTGTTTTGTTCACACTTAAGAACCATCCTTAAAAGTGAAATGAGGGTTTAAATCATTATAATGTACAGAAGAAAAGGTTGAGAAACATTTAACATTTAATTAATAATGAACATGTTTATGTGTGATTATTTTAGGCACAACAGAGTAATCTTGTGCATGTAGCCAGGAGTCTGGGCCGAGCCGTCCCTCTGTCCCCTCAGCTGATCCTGGCTCCTACAGCTACAGTAACTGCTCTACAGTCTGACACTAATGCAACCAATAACACACAGTCTGCCTCTGCACAGGTGCACACATATACTGTAATACATGCACATCCAAAAGTACCCATGATTACTCAAACATTTCTCATTTGCATTCATGAATATACTGTGCTCAAAACAAATATCTATTTGAATACAATTGTGGATGTCTTTACCAAAATCCTAAAAGTATATTTACAGGATTACTTGGTATTTCAATTATAATTTGGAACCATTCCATTTACTGCACATCCATTCATTCAGCAGACACTTTTATCCAGAAATACTTTTAGGAACCAATCCTAAAGGATCCTTATAGGAATTATGATTTGCTCCAAATTATAATAGAAATTCCAATAGGGATAATGTTTACTTTAGGATAGTTTGCCTAGGTAATTACATGCAAAATATTTATTTTTCAAATACTACAATTCAAACGTTTTGAATATATTTGTACGGAGGCCCGCAAATGACATGCAGGGAAAAAATATAAGGCTAAATCGTGTGCATGATTTACTAATTTGATCCTTCGATTTATAAATCGTGCGGACGATTTAGCAAATCGAGAGAACAAAACAATTTAGTAAATCGAGGGAACAAATTAGTAAATCAAGGGAATGAATTAGTCAGTGTTGCCAATTTAGTGATTTTGTCGCTAGATTTAGCTACTTCCACACTTCTTTTGAGACTTTTTTTTTTCAAAAGCCTAGCTACAAATCTAACTATTTCTTGGACAAACCTTATTTGGATTATTATCTCATCCACTGATCTATATTTATATTTTTATTTATGTAGATCAGTGAACTCGCCATTATGACGTCATCTAGCGAAATTCAGTGACAGATTTAGCTACTTTCAATTGAAAGCAGTTGGCAACACTGGAAAATTGAGGGAATGAATTAGTAAATCGTGCGCACAATTGACTTTTTTCCTTGCATGTCATGTGTGGGGCTCTATAATATTTGAATTCAAATGTTTGACATTTTTGACTTTCATAGGTGCAGAACCTTGCCCTGCGCAACCAGCAGGGGGCGTCTTCCACTTCTCAGTCCTCAGGCCTCCAGGCACTGAGTTTAAAGCAGACCCCCATCTCCATTCAGCCCACCCCGCTCATCAAGACACCCAGTCAGAGTGCTTCCAGCTCAGGCACTGGTGCCGGGAAAGGCAACTTGAACACTGCTTCCTCGGGTGGCACGAAGAAGGAAGAGGAGGGACAAACAGAGATGAAAGCAGTTAACATGAGTCGTAACGTCACCTCTTCACATCCCTTAATCGCACCAGGTAAACTCAAACCCATATGGCCTATACCAGAGGTGGTGAACTTCGGTCCTGGAGAGCCTCAGTCCTACAGAGTTTAGCTCCAACCCTGATAAAAACTCAGCCGCCTATAGCTTTCTAGCAACCTTTCAGACTGTGATTAGCTTGTTCATGTGTGTTTGATTAGGGTTGGAGCTGAACTCTGCAGGACTGTGGCTCTCCAGGACCGACGTTAGCCACCCCTGGCCTATACAGTGACCCCCAAACATATTACGACACTTAAAAAGGTCTAAATGCCATTGTATTCGGCAACAAAATATCACAACAGTATGCATCTGCAAAGAAATATTAGAGCTTTTCTATAAACTATTATCATGATTCTGAGGCATTTTTTGCAATGAAGATGCCAGTTCCCCTCAATTTCACACAGGTGTCCTCCACAAAGACACTCAACAACAAATACAGTTACTTGTAGTATTGTCTCTCACTTTGGTTGATATTTGATCTAGTAATGTTTCCGTCAAGCTCCTTTTCTCCAAAGTGGTCCAGAAATTGTTGTGTGTGCACATTGGGCCTTTGAACAAACTGAAAGGTTCAATTCACTTCAACAGAAATGTTTTCTGACAGATGCCCTCTGATAAGATCCGAATTCACTTATCAGTCCATCACGTCACACACTAAGTACCAAAGAAAGGAGAAATCCACCCAAGGCTACATTTGTCCTGCATGGCTTATGCTCAAATGCATTAATGCATACGTGGCCTTTGAAGGGCACACACTTTCTCAGTCTTTCAGTGCCCGTCAACATCTGACATGCACGCCATCCATCATTCCACCGGTCTCTAATCATAACAGCTCACACAGGGCAATTACCCTGCAGATTTAGAAGCAGGTACCTGGGCGTGTCGAGGCCAGTAGGGATTCAGGAGTAGGGATTGTGCTATGCTTTTAGTTATGCTTTGGAAGAAGATACAAAAAGGCCTCTGATTTTTACAAAAGAAGAATAAAGTATCTCCAGTAGCTCCAGGGTCAAAAATTAGCACCAGTTAAGTGCCAAGTAAAGTAAAAACAGGCTTTCAGGAGTTTTTTTTTTCCGCATCCTGTCAAAAACAGACAAGAAAAAAAAGTTCCCTTTCGATACTTCACTCGTACTGCGTATGGGGAAAAGTCTCCCTTTTTCCCCGTCACTGAAGCCTTTTTCAATAACGCAGTGTAACTGCATCGTCATTGGTTCACTCATAGACAAGTCGTTGAACCAACGACGGCGCGGCATAGCTGCGCGACCTATGGCGAGAGAGCGCGCGAACTTTCCCGCCGAAATGGGCGGGGTAAGGGGCTATATAAGCAGGCGTTTCGCCATAGGATTTCAGTCCTTTCTCCTTCAGCGACGACAACGCATCTCCTCGCTGATCTCCGCCTGAAGCCTGAGGAAGCTCGCCGCCTTCGAGAAGCTCCCGCCGCCGTCTGAAGAGGCCCCGCAGCGGACCCAGCTGAACTCGCCGGTCGGAGACAGCGCCGGCGCCCTCGCTGACTGCCGCCCCGAGCGCCGTCCTCGAGATGCCCGCCTCCCGCTCCCGCTTCCGGCCGCCTTCTCAGCGTGTCTCCTGCCGCCATCCGGTGCGCCCCTTGAGAGCTTCCCGCGGCTTATTGCCGCTCTAAAAGAGCGTTTCCTCAGCGGTTCTACCGCTCTCTAAGAGCTTCCGCGGCCCTCGCCGCTCTAAAAAGAGCCCCCCAATCGCCGTTATAACGGCGGCGGCGTTGCTGCAAATGCCGCGCCACTCTTGTGGCACGTGCAGAGCCCCTCTGCACGATGATGACGGACACAGCGAGTGTGTCGCGTGCCTGGGCAAGTCCCACGCCGACGGCGCGCTCGCTGGAGCCTCATGCCCGCACTGCGAGAGCATGAGCCTCGGTTCTCTGTGCTCGCGGGTCGCCTTCTTCACTGAAGGCGATCTCGCCGCTCGCGCCCTCCCGTCTCCTTCCTCCCGCGAGCCGGCCAGGAAGAGACAGCGGGGTAGAGCGACTCAGCGCCCGGAGTTGTGCGAGCTCACGTCGGCCCAGCCCCCGCGTGCCTCGCCTTCTCCCCCGAGAGAACGTTCTCCCGTCATGTTCTCCCGACCAGAGCAGCGTCCCTCTGCAGATGCGAGCGACCTCGTCTCGTTTGGAGGATCTGACGAAGAGCCGGATGACTCCATGTCTCTTGCGGCTTCTGAAGCGGAAGGATGGGCTGGCGTGCCGGACGACCCTGCTCCCCCGCCTCCTCTGGAGCCCATTGATCACGGCCAGGGTATGGATGCCGAGCTCTTCCGCATCCTATCCAGAGCAGTGGAAGAGCTAGACCTCGACTGGGCCCCTCCGGAGGAGCCATCGCGTAGCCGCCTGGATGAGTGGTTCCTGCCAGGCCGCCGCCAAGCCCCTCGCCAGCGTTCCGCTCCATTTTTTCCCGAGGTGCACGAGGAGCTTACGAAGTCGTGGCGCGCTCCGTACTCCGCCCGCCTCCACACAACACACCGTTCTGCCCTCACTGCTGTCGACGGCGCAGAAGAGAAGGGCTATGAGCATTTGCCGCCCCTGGATGAAGCGGTGGCAGCTCACCTCTGTCCTCCCGCGGCTGTGGGATGGAAGACCAAAAGAGCCCTGCCTTCCAAGCCCTGCAGAACCACCTCTACTCTGGCTGGAAGAGCCTACACCTCTGCAGGCCAAGCTGCTTCGGCGCTTCACACCATGGCGATCTTCCAGGTGTTCCAGGCCAAACTCCTCCGCTCTTTGGACGAGTCCGGCATTGATGCACCTGCCTTCAAGGATCTCCGCAGCGCCACCGATCTAGCCCTGCGGGCCACGAAGGCCACTGCCCAGGCCATCGGTCGTTCCATGGCCAGCCTGGTTGTGCTTGAGCGCCATCTTTGGCTCAACCTTACGGAAATCAAGGACCTGGATAAGACGGCCTTTCTGGACGCCCCGGTCTCCCCTTCCGGTCTTTTTGGGCCAGCGGTGGATGGTTTCACCGAGCGCTTCACAGCGGCACAGAAGTCGTCTCAGGCCATGAGACACTTTCTGCCCAAGCGCTCCAGCTCTGCGTCTGCTCCTAGCCGCCCCAGGACTGCGCCGGCTCAGCAGACCAAGCCTGCCCCATCCACCTCTCAAGCAGCGCCGCCTAAGGAGCATCGTCAGCGCCCTCGCCTGCTAAGCGCCAATCCTCCTTCCCGAGACGCCAGGGACCCCGGCCCAAGATTGTGCTGGACCCGGTGACTCCGAAGACGTCTTGATCCAGCAGGAAGGAAGAGGGTTGGGGAATGTCCCGTTGCGACCGGACCACCCCAAAAGCTCCCTCGTGCAGTCTCCCCTCCGCCTCGTTTAATTCCGGGCGTGGGAGAAATGCTCTGTGTTGTAGCTGGGCCCACACATGTTGCGCCCAAACAAAACGCCGTTTTCACGGCGAACACTATTTTACTTCCTCTAAAAGAGAGCAAATTTCCTCTTCCACCTCCTTCGGTGTACGGCCCCCTACCCGGCGGCCTGTCATCCAACATCATTCAACCCCTTGACACTCGGGCCGAGGCCTGGCAGGCCATCCCCGACGTGTCAAGCTGGATCCTCGGGATCATAAAGCAGGGCTACTCGCTCCAGTTTGCACGACGGCCCCCTCGCTTCGGAGCTGGAACACCACAGATCCGTGCTCCTCAGCCATCTCCAATGCCTGGGTCTCAGAGTCAACCTAGCCAAGAGCTCACTGCTCCCCAGCCAACACATTTCGTTTCTGGGGGCAGTTTTCGACTCAGTCCGCATGACGGCAGTAGTCTCGCCAGAGCCGCCCTGGCGATTCAGCAGCTTGCGGCTTCCGTCAAGAACAAAGCCTATCTTCCTCTGAAGCTCTTCCAGAGGCTCTTAGGGCTGATGGCTTCCGCCTCCCCAGTTCTGCAGCTTGGCCTTCTTCGGATGCGGCCGCTACAGTTCTGGCTGAAATCCCGGGTCCCCCCACATGCCTGGCGGCACGGCCGCTTATGCCTCAAGGTCAATCGGGCCTGTCTTTTAGCCCTGAAACCTTGGATGAACCCTGCTTGGTTCAGTCTTGGGGTACCTCTACAGGCGGTGTCACGAAGGACGGTGCTCTCGACGGACGCATCCAACTCAGGTTGGGGGGCTCTGTGCGAGGGCAGACCGGCCTTCGGTTCGTGGTCCCACGAAGAGAGCCATCTCCATATCAACTGCCTCGAAATGTTGGCAGTGATGAAAGCCCTGCAAGCGTTTCAGGTTCACTTGACGGGACGCCACGTCTTAGTCCAATCGGACAGCATGACCGTGGTGTCATACATAAATCACCAAGGCGGTCTTTCGTCCAACCGTCTATGCGCTCTGGCGAAACATCTTCTGGAGTGGGCAATACCAAGGCTTCGGTCGCTCAGGGCGACTCATATACCTGGCAAAACCAACCTGGGTGCAGACATGCTATCACGGAGCAACGTCCCCTCAGACGAGTGGATGCTCCATCCCCAGATGGTTTTCAAGATTTGGGAGCTCTTCGGGAGAGCAGAGATAGACCTCTTCGCCTCAGAAGACAACTCTCATTGCCCAACATATTTCTCAAAGGAAGTCGATGCGCTGGCCCACACCTGGCCCAGCACACTCCTTTACGCATTTCCCCCGATCGCATTGATCCCGCAGGTCATCAGGCGAGTCAGGGAAGACAGACACAGAGTCCTTCTAGTGGCCTCGCTCTGGAGGAGCCAGACTTGGTCCTCAGAGCTGTTCAGGCTCTCCACGGAAGCCCCGTGGCCCATTCCCCTGAGACGGGACCTCCTCTCTCAGGCGAACAGACAATCTGGCACCCCCAGCCAGAGCTCTGGGCTCTACACCTCTGGTCCCTCGATGGGAGCCGACTGACCTTCCCAGGGACATACTAGAGACCATATCTCAGGCGAGAGCCCCGTCCACGAGACGCCTCTACGCCCAGAAATGGTCGGTCTTTGTTGATTGGTGTTCCACACGCAACATAGACCCCTTGGAGTGTGACGTATCACCGATACTGTCCTTCCTCCTTTGGATCTGGGGCGCGCCCCTTCAACGCTCAAAGTATACGTAGCAGCCATCTCAGCGTTTCATGCTCCTATCGCTGGCCAGTCAGTGGGTCGGAACAACCTTGTGGTTCGTTTCTTAAGGGGTTCGAGGCGATTAAATCCTCCTCGTCCCCTTACTGTTCCCGCTTGGGACCTTTCTTTGGTCCTTAGGGCTCTCAAAGGAAACCCCTTCGAGCCGCTGAGTTCAGCTGACCTCAGGCCTTTAACCCTGAAAACCGCTCTGCTACTTGCACTAGCATCGGTCAAGCGTGTTGGCGATTTGCAGGCCCTCTCTGTGAGCCCTGCGTGCCTCGAATTTGGGCCTAATGACTCTAAGGTCGTGCTGAAACCTAGGCATGGCTACGTCCCCAAGGTGCTCTCTACTCCGTTTAGAGCTCAGGTCATTTCGCTCTCTGCTCTTCCTCCCTCCGCGGATGAACAGGAGCTGGAGTCACTCTGCCCTGTCAGGGCATTGAGGACCTATGTAGAGCGATCACAGCCTTTCAGGCAATCAGATCAGCTCTTTGTCTGTTTTGGTGGCCGCACCAAAGGGTCTTCGGTCTCAAAGCAACGTCTCTCGCGTTGGATAGTCGACGCGATTAATCTCTGTTACTCCTCCCTGGACATTCAATGCCCCTTAGGAGTTAGGGCCCATTCCACTAGAGGAATGGCTTCCTCCTGGGCCTGGTCTAATGGAGTTTCCATTAAAGACATCTGTGAGGCGGCCGGCTGGTCCTCGCCGTCCACTTTTGTCAGATTTTATCATCTGGACGTTCCGGCCTTACAAGCCCGGGTCCTCTCGGTGTAACCAAGCGGCCTCTTCGAGTTCCGCCTCTCGCCGATCAGGAGTTATCTCCTCTTGTAGTGTAACAAGGGTTTACGACGGCTTTGCCTTCTTACTTGCTCTCTTGGTCCCCTCTCGGTGTCCAAAACAAGTCATGTCGTTCCCTGCCGTGGCACGGCGCGGTTGAATTCATTCCCCATACGCAGTACGAGTGAAGTATCGAAAGGGAACGTACTCAGTTACTAACGTAACCTCGGTTCCCTGAGATACGGAACGAGTACTGCGTTACTTGCCGTGCCACGAGGCTGCGGCTTCAGTGTCGTCGCTTCAGTCGATTGGCCTGAAATCCTATGGCGAAACGCCTGCTTATATAGCCCCTTACCCCGCCCATTTCGGCGGGAAAGTTTGCGCGCTCTCTCGCCATAGGTCGCGCAGCTATGCCGCGCCGTCATTGGTTCAACGACTTGTCTATGAGTGAACCAATGACGATGCAGTTACACTGCGTTATTGAAAAAGGCTTCAGTGACGGGGAAAAAGGGAGACTTTTCCCCATACGCAGTACTCGTTCCGTATCTCAGGGAACCGAGGTTACGTTAGTAACCGAGTACGGTACATTTTCACAGTACATCTACTATTGCAAAAAGTTCATTTTCGATCCTGGTTAGCTAGCTCCCATGTAAATATAATAATATATATATAATATATATAT
This sequence comes from Megalobrama amblycephala, assembly GCF_018812025.1. Taxonomy (NCBI): domain Eukaryota; kingdom Metazoa; phylum Chordata; class Actinopteri; order Cypriniformes; family Xenocyprididae; genus Megalobrama; species Megalobrama amblycephala. The sequence goes on from NC_063051.1 coordinate 7,099,657, forward strand.
ATATATATAATTGATGGCTGTGTGGCTACGTTAAGATAAAGACTACTGGCTAAATACGTAAATGCAAAATGAAACTGCTCGTCTTTAAATGTAGCTACATTTGTGCATTCACATAAAAAAAAAAAAACTCACTTCACTCTCATTAGGAGGTCTGCATTTCTTACACATTATATGTCAGTGATCATTTGCAGGTGTCTATGGTGTAAGGTATATGCCAGTGTGTACGTACAAAAATAACAGAATGAATAATGCTTGAACAAGCTTTGACTTGATTAAACAAAAAGTGAGTTTGAGAGGGTCCAATTGAGCCTCAGTGGAGAGGAAGGGTAAAAAGCCACCTGATGTGTGTGTTGGGATGTAGTTTCCATGGCAGTGTGCTCCAGAGAGCTGATGTGATGTGTGTTATGATGCTTGGTTTTCCCCCTGTGCATTAATGATATTCACAGATCTGGAAAGTCATCCTGGGCTATTATTCTCTTAGTTGAACCTTGCCAGATTTCTTTAAACAAATGTACTAGTGTTTTTAATATCTGAATATCAGGGGCCAATTACACGCCACCGTTTTCAATTAAAAACGGAAAACTTATGTGTTTTGGTTTTGGTGTTTTGTTCATTTACATGACAACAGCATTTTGGGGGCTTGTAAACTGTAAACATGTAAACTGAAACCCAAAAACAGGTTTCAAAGTGCAAGTTTTTAAAAACTATACCATTATTGTCTCAGAGTAAACTACAAAAACGTCAATTTGTGAAAACGGTGACGTTGTTTTTCCTTTACAAAGTGACTTTGCCAACTACTGGCCTGGCACAAATAATACAGCGTTTTTAATCGTTTTCATGGATCTGTGTGAACGGGGGATCATTTTGATAACGTTGACCTTTCCGTTTTTAGTACATCATTGTAATGTAAATGTGCCCTAAGATTAACAATAATGTGAACATGGATATTGGAAAGAGATCAGATATTTTGGTTTTAAAAAATTGAGAATATGATTGCCAGCTGATTGTGAGATTTCACTCCTTGCTTTTGTTTTGGAACTAGTAAAGTCTAAACCAGTAAAAACTATTTTGATATTAATTCTTGTATCAAATAATTGAAACTATCCATTGAATACAACTACACACTAGAGCAGAGTTTCCCAAACTTCAAAAATTTGTGGCACCCCACACTAGTGTTGTCACGATACTACTTTGATACAACACCTTGAAAATTACCGATTTTCAATACCACAGGGAAGAACCGCCGTATATAGGCCTACTGTCATATAGATATTTTTAATATTATCTTATTTTTTTGTGCATTTATTGAAAGTCTAGGAAATCAGTAGGAAAGTCTAGGAAGAGATCACTTTGATGACAGATTTTAATACAGGGTTTTATTCATATATAAATATTGCTCAATTACCATTACAACTATCTAAACTAAATGTTTGCTCACTCAGTGTATTTGTGTTTTTATATTGGGATCATTTTGATAGCTTGTTTATTAATTTAATATTTTATAATGTAATAATTTCACAGTGAATATCCAAAATAATGTAGAAACAACAAAGACAGTATATTTTAAATACTTGTTTAATGGCATCTTTTTATGAATGAAGGCCAGTATCACTGATACTAATAGTACTGATGTCTCAATGATATTGTTTTTTTTATTTTTTAAACATTAATTATTGCCATTCAACATTACAATGTAATTGAAAGCTATAAATTTAAACATTTATTAGGCTCCAAAAAATAAAACAACTTTTAATTTAAGTGAACTTAAAACAATCTTCACATAAACCCACAATAAATGTCATATTTATGCCTAGCCTACCTGTGGCAGGAAATATACAGAAATTGAATAAAGTTATTAAACAGTCTGCACTATATAAATTGTAAATTAATTATATATATTAATCCTTATTAAAGCTACAAAAGTTCTTTAGTCAAGAGCAGTGAGTAATTTTCTCTGTTACCTTAGTTGATTAATTAACATTAAAGATAGACAGCATTAGTGGCTGCTGTCACTTTAAAGGGTCATGAAACTCCAAAACACTTTTTTTGAGATGTAAACAGATATGTATAGGCTGCATACCATTGAAAGCACTAAAGGTACTCAATGTTATTCATAAGTGAAAAATTGTTATTTTTGCATTTTTCAGAGCGATTTCTGTCTTCCGGTTTGAAAAGCTGAGTCGGAGCAACGTCACAAAATCTGACGTAATCGTGTACTTTCGGCCCAAGTATGGGCATGGTCGAACATGCTGACGTTGACCGTTTCAAACGATTCTCGACATATATTCATGACATAAAGCTCATTTAATCCAATCACTGCGCTGTAGTATGCATAAGATTATAATTGCGGTATTATGCATGAGGAAGTATCACTCTTCTCGCCTCGGTCTCTAGCACTCTCAGTGCTACAACACAATGTGTTTTCCTGAGATGCGACCAGAGCAGAGGTTTGTGTGCATGAGGATTGTTTTGCTGTAATCTACCAGCACAAATGTAAAATATGTTCGCGTGAGATCGCATTACAGCAGATAATTCAAATGTCACAAAAGTGAGGCTCATTCACCTCTGCCTGCTCTAGCTGCGTTCAAACACGCGAGCCGTAGGTTGTTTCCCTCAGCACAGCAGCACATGTGTTGTTTGTATTTTGCTCTCGATGCGGTCAGAACTGAAGTTTGAATATGAACACATGAAAAATACGACTGTTATGCTATACATATGATCGGTTTCAGCGCGGAGCTTCGCGTTGTGTTTAACAACACTAGCCACGTGGCACATAATACAGAATAAAGTATCCGTGTTTAAAGTTTTTATTTCACACATTCTCCTGCACCAAACATTAACCAGCACGGTGTAGTTATGCACACATATTTCATCAAGTCTTCTTTAAATGAATTATATGTGCAAACTGGACACTGATACAGTGGTGTAGCCTATCTGAACTCCACGACACGATTATTCTAATAGACAAAAGACTGATTTTGAGACTGCAGTGCTCGTAAATGTAATCAAAGTAGCCTATTATTAGCCCTATTAAATATTCTTTCACATTTCTCCCTTGTGCTTGGGAGTTTGTTGTCATATTCTCCGTGCTCAAATATTAATATTCATTATTCTGTATAATGAGTATGCTCTATGTTGTGCTTCATTGATTGTTCTCTCCCCTCTTCTCCCCCTCTACACTCCCACTTTTCCAGAGCTTTACACGCCCATTTTAACAGACTTTTTTGAGCTTTGAGGTGTGAACGACCAGTGTAAAACAGGGGGGTTTCATGACCCTTTAAAGATCTGCCGCAGCTGCACATCACGCGTATTTGGCACGCGTCCCATTTTCTCACAACTTTTTACGTTTGTTTAATAGGCCTACTTATTTAACTGCTCTTGTGAGGATACTAGACAAAACCGATATTTTGGCATAGTTTTGCGTGTTATTCATTCAAGCGCGAAAGAGAACTGGATTCTGATGTGCGTCTTTCTGTGCATTGTGTGTCTATGTCTGTCAGAACATTCACAGACAGCGCATTCTCGTTTGTCTTGTCACTCTTGAATGGTTTAAAAGCATTTGCATGAAGAGGAGCGTGATCATATAATGTAACGCTAGCCAAAGGATGACAGAAAAAAGGGATGCTGCGTTAATTTTTTTTTTTTAACCCAGACAGATAGACAGATAAAACCAATCACATGCATTAACGTTGATAGCAATGCTTATAGGATATAACCGATGTGTTTATGTGAATAAACATACATAGTGACAATATTTTCATGTGTATTAATTTGACCATAAGCGCAACAAGCCATGAAAAAGAGGTGGCCTTTTTGTGTACGCACTGGGAATGAAGCACGGGAATGAAATCATGCGCAACCCCCGCCGAAATCCAACCTATCTTACGATTTTTATTTTTATTATAAATTTGTGTGTTATTTGTTGTTATTGGGGACATCAGAGATTGATGGTACATAATAAATGATTTTTTTACATATTTGTAGCAATTTAAAAATGTTTAAAGGAGTTTTTACACAGCACCCCTGCTCTCACCGGACGGCACCCAGTTTGGGAAACTCTGCACTAGAGGGCTTGTTAAAAGAAAGAAGGAAAGAAAGAGCCACAGGCATTAACATACTGCTGCTGTGCACTCAAAATACTTAAGTGAAAAGTACTTATTGTAGAGCAAATGCACCCATATAGGAAAACTTTCCTCAAAGATTTCTCTTCATAGTTCAGGAAATGTAAAGGGCTAGTTCACCCAAAAATAAAAATTCAGTCATTAATTACTCACAAAGCTTTATGAATCTTTTCTTTCGAATCAGTGGTTCGGAGCATGTATCAAACTGCCAAAGTCACGTGATTTCAGTAAACGAGGCATCATTACGTCATAAGTGTTTCGAAATTTTAATGGTTCACCACTGGGGGGGTGTGACTTTGGCAGTTTGATACATGCTCTGAACCACTGATTCAGACCAAAAGATTCATAAAGCTTCGAAGCTTCATGAAGCAGTGTTTTGAAATCGCTAGGGGTGTGACGAGACAGATAGCTCACGAGAACAAGATGAGACAAGATTTTTACACTATTTTTAAGAAATCCTCAATGGAGAAATACATGACTAGAAAAATATTCTACAGTTGTATTTGAAATGTTTTAACTAATCATCTTGTAATGAATGTCATTTCAGTTCTACTTTCTGAGTATGAATTATCATATGCAGTAAAAGACAACAATACTCAAGTACTGTAAAAGGTTTTGCCACAAACTCAACTGACTGACTTCTCTTCAGACCTTACTGTACATGATTTATGAGCTTCTACAACTTTTGACCTCCTAACTGAACTCCTTTCCACAAACTGATCATAGAAATAAAACAGTATAAATAAAAATTGTAACACTTTACAATAAGGTCTCATTTATTAACATTAATGTATTAACCAACATCAACTAACAATGAGCAATATATTTGCTACAGTATTTATTAATCTTTGTTTATGTTAGTTAATAAAAATAGTCATTCATGGTTAGTTCATGATAGTTCACAGCGCATTAACTAATGTTAACAAATTAAACCTTACTGTTTATGCTTAATAATATTAAGAGAAAACTGTTATTCGTTTTTATGGTAACACTTTACAATACGTGCAACAATAATCGCACTCTCTCAATATTCAAAGTGCAAATAAGACCAAAATTTTCTTTGAAACAGAGCTAAGAGATGGTTACAACTACACTGCCCAGCCTAAAATAGCTTTCACATTGAGAGATATTTGTATTCATCAGGGAGCCGCTTTCAAAATGCGGAGTATTGAAATCTCGTTTGAATGCGCCCTGGCGTTTACTTTCACTTTCGCAATCACGCACACTCTGTAAATATGGAGCGCCGGGTACCGTTTTCCAACTGAATTAAATGTTTTTATTTAAATACAAAGCAAAACAACAGTGGAGGCATAATGTAAATGTAGCGGTGGCATATTCTTTCCTAATCATCCTAACACTCTGTCGTGGCAATATCACAAGACTACTTTTCGCCTCGACGAGAAATCTCGTCACATTTTAATCTCGCAAGATTAAACCCCTAGAAATCGTCAAGATTAAACCCCTAGAAATATTCTCGTCTCTTCATAACATTAAGGTTGAACCACTGTAGTCACATGAACTGTTTTAAGTATCTTTAGTAGCTTTCTGCGCATTTGAAAGTGTTAAATATCTTGCCGTCAATGGAGGCCTCACTGAGCCATCGGATTTTATGAAAAATATTTTAATTTGTGTTCCGAAGATGAACGAAGGTCTTACAGGTGTGGAACGACATGTATTTTTGGGTGAGCTAACCCTTTAATGGAGTTAAGCTGAGAACAGTTTGAGACACTGATTTCTTCTAAAACTCTATGGAAACTCATGCTAGATTACTGGGATCTTATCTCAGGAAAAGCAGAAGTCTCAGTTTGCTCTCCATTTAATCTCATTGCTGTGTGAGAGAAACATTTGAGATATTTAAGAGATCTAATATGGCCCAACATGTGAGAAAAGGTACATCTTGTATGTCTCCAAGCATCTGTCATTGTTTTAATGTGTTATGTATTGTGGCTTTGCATATAGCTGAATGTTCGGCAGGAAATTTCGGGGTTTTCCAGGGTTGCGCTCTGTAGGGAATAACTCATCAACTCCTTATTCTGAACATCCGGGAGAAAGAAAGAGTGAGAGAAAGTGAGCACAGAGGATTGAGTCATCTGAACACACCATCCCACACCATTCACATTAGACAGAAGAACATTCCCACACTGAACTTTTTCTGTTTGCTATTAAGAGTTTTAAAGAAAGACTGTATTTGTTCCTGACGTCTGCTTCACATATCCGGCGTGCATTTCATGTGACAGAACACACACGTGCATATATATATGTAAACATAAAAACCACATGCTAGCTAACTTTCCAACCAGTTGGAGATTCCTTTACTGCTCATAAACTTTTGAGGTTGTGATCTCAATGTGCCCAACTCTTAAGGTTTTTGTATTTGAATGTTCTCCTGCTGAGATAATATTAAATTTTAACACACTTTCCTGCAAGTCCTCCATCAAACACCTAATCACATTTTTAAACTCATCCAGTTTCCAATGCTGTAGTCCTGGATACAGAATTTGTACTGGAAAGCCCAAGCACAGAGACTAATGTTAGCAGATAAATACAATAAAATAAATAATAGGAAGGAATTAATGAATAAGTTGAGTTATATATATAAATAATTTATTGACATCAGTCAGGATAGTCAGGGTTCAACACTTTTTGACCAATGAACTGACATGACTTTTCCATGAACTTTCCAAATGTTTGTGATTTACTGGATAATCATTTTACAGAATAATTTATATTCAGACCGATTCTTAATTGAATTTGCTTACAAATCAGAATTCACTAATGGCTTGAAAGCATGTAACTTTAACAAGAGCATTGTTTAATTAATAGTAATAATAATAATAAGCTTTAAGCAAGCATATTGATTATAGAAATGACTGGAAAACACAATTTTAAAATTCCCTGACATTTTACATAACTGTGGGGAACCTGAGCACTTTAGGAATTTACCTATGCCAGCTTGAAAATACATTGTCTAAATGTATGAAATTCCATGTGCATGTTAGTGTCGTTTTATATTTGCAACTGTCAGTTTAATGTGTAGTCATGTGAAACAGTATGTGTATGTAATAATAAGTGTCTGTCCTTCCAGCGTATGCCCAAATCCAGCCGCAGGCCCTGATTAAGCAGCAACCGCAACAGTTTGTCATTCAACCACAAGCCCCACCCACCTCTAGAACCCAGCCTCAGTTACTGCAGACCGCCTCCGTCCAGCCCCACCAACAGACAGCCTCACTGGGCATCCAGAGCTCCTCCCAGACCTCATCTGTAGCAGGAATCATTCCAGTTTTGCCCAAACCAGCACTTCACAATCAGGTCTCAGCTCAAAGTCAACAGGCCACCATCTTCCATTCAACTATAAGCCACCATGCAGTTAACCAGCACGGCACACACATGGGCCTGGCCCACGCTAAAGCTCAACCGGTCCAACTGACAGCCATCAATCTACAAATCCAACCTGCACAAAGCCAGGTAAGGGACTCACTTACTAGAGCCTTATAGTAGATTGAAGATAATGTACACAATTTAAAAGCAACTAACTACTTTTATTCTATTTAGGCTTCAAGACTGGCTCAGGATGACAAGGAGAAGCCCACCTCTTTGGTGGTAAGAGAGATTTGCCCACCAGTACAAATGCAACCATCCACTACGACCCAAGGCACCGACCCCCCTGAACAATCCAAAGCTGACACTGTGAACGCTACATCTCAAACACAAGGTACAGTGGCCAACAAGGCTCTATGTTTGATAAAACGTGCAATTGTCAACAATAGAGACATTGTTCATTGATTAAAAAAAATAATTAAATCGCACATTTTTTTCTGTAATTAATTGTGATTAATCACACCTAACATTAATGTTTTTAATATTTTTATGTTGTAATACTTTCACATTGAATTTGCAAAATAATGTAGAAACAACATGTTTAATGGCATCTTTTTACAAAGCACTATGAATGAAGGCCAGTATCACTTGTGAGTAGTGATACTGATGTCTCTATTACATGGATTGTTTTATTCTCAATTTTAGCCATTAATTATAGACATTAAATATTGCAATATAATTGAAAGCTATCATTTTTAACATTTAATAGGTTTTAAAATTATAACGACTTGAACTTAAATTGAACTTAAAACAATCTTTACATAAACCCATTGTAATAAATGTTACATTTACCTGTGCCTTTAGTATATTAGGGCTCAACGCTAAGGTTTGTTTCTACTGGCTCGGGCCGGTTCAGATTTTTATCCGCCCTGCAACAATGTTGTTTTTGACCCATGTAACCTTGTACAAAAAAAGATTTTCAGGTAGGTCTAACAGGTAAAATATACAGAAATTGAATAATTTCTTCACTCTATAAATTATATAGATTATAATTATATATAGAATATAGATTAATCCTCATCAACCTACATAAGAGCAGTGATTTTATCTTTGTATTTTATTCTTTGATTAATATTAATGACAGACAGCAGCAGGTTTATTAGGCTGCTGTCACTTTAAGACCTGACGTGGATCTGACACACATCCTGTTTTCCCATTTAACACTTTAACTCATTTAAGACTGCTTACGAGGATACTCAACCAAATGGGAATTTTGACACAATTTTGTGTTTTTGTTTGTTCAAGTTTATTTATTTATTTACGGCATGTCAGCAACAAGGCTATTTTCATGGCGAAAACAGAATAAACAATGAAATTCATAAAATTAACAAAAAAACTATATAAGACATTTCATATTAATACAAGATAAGATTTGAGTTCTTTTTTGCATCTTATCGTGCTTGAATGCCCTAACTGTCACCGTCTCACAGGTGGGACGCTTGCCGCTCTTTTTCTTTATTGCCTTTTTTTCATATGACATATTTTAGTAATCATCGTAAGTTAGGTATCATTCGAAAGCTTAAGAACTCAAAATTCAGCCTGTGAAAACGGTTTTGAAATTGTTGCAGATGTTGCGTTACCATGGAAACGGTACTTTAATTTCTTTTAGTGAGCTCCTCTCCTAGTGGGTGGTGCCAGGTTTCATATTACAATATTTATTTTAGCTACTTTATAGTCAAAAACTTTTCTAATCTTGACAAAACACATCATCAGAAAGGTCTGAGTCTCGCGGTGTTTTGTGATATAAGTGATATTTGGACAGAAATGTATCAATTTGTATCAGGAGAATGCATAAAAACTATTCATTAGAATGTCGGTGACACCCGGTGGCTATTTTTGGTACAGCACCTAAACAAAATTTCAGGAACTTTAATTTTTGTGATATCAGCTTCAAATTTGGAACACAACTTGGTTAGATATGACTTTCATTTGATAGCAATTTTAGAGTAAAATATTATTTTTTTTAGTACAGTACATTTGATTTACAATACACCCAGAGTCAGTTCTTGTTCATATTACTGTACACATGTACAGTATATATAAACCTTAAACCTTCTATTTATACCTATCAAAATCCAGTTACAAATACGCACATACAAACAAATTGCCTGATGAATAAACCATTAAGACACAATTCTGAACATTAAATTCCCTTAATTTTTGTATCCAAGTAAACAAATAAACAACATACCCAATCCCTACCAAATATTTTATAATGGATATTCTGAAGAAATCAGTAAAGACACTAGTTTAGCACACTAACCAGTTAAACATAATTTGCAAGGGTGCCAAAATATTTTGATCAAAAATTCATAAATTTCAATGCATTAGATCACAAAATATCAAATGAAGTGGTATTGTCAAACAAATTATGATTTACCTTTTGTCTTAGAGCTTAATTTATTTTTCATTTTCACTCTTTTTGTGTAGCATTTTGCTTGCAATGTGTGCTTATGCTATCTCATTTCAAAACTAACTTTAATGTGTTTTATATTCTGTTATCTAATGCAATGACATCCACATTGTAAGTATGGGTAAAGTGTCCAAATTTAGTGCACTGTATCAAATACCACATAGTCTGAAGGCTTTCGATGAATTAAAGAATCACTATTTCATTTAAAATACAAGGCTTTCGACTCCCATGTGGTGAACCAGATTTGCTAACAAAGAAAGTTAGGAAGTGGCATGCAATTCCCATGTTAACAGCAATATGAACAAGAACTGACTCTGGGCCAGTCACATGACTCTGTAGACTTCCTTGACTGCCAAAAGGCACAACTAGCAGCCTTCCTGCCGAATCAGTCAGAAACTGGTTTTAGACCAGGGTGCTTTCCTACCTTGAGATAATACCCAATATAGGCTGAATAAAGGACACGGTCGCTGCCACCAGCCAGTGAAAGACTTGAACCTCTACAGCGTCATGTGACCTGCCACTTGAGGCTGCTGCCATCCAGGGAAAGACTGAACCGCCTCTCCAGCAGAATGTGCTTGTGCGTGGGAGTGAAGCATTAGAAAAGGAGCTGCGCACACTGCATGTTGCGTAGTATCGCACGCGTGGCGGTGCCTGGAAATTCTGTCTTTGAAATCAGTGTAACAGGCGTGTGGGAATGAGGCTCCCCCCGTGTTTTGAAACGGAATTGAACAGCGCCCCTGAGGGAAATGACTTTTTATTGCGCTTTGTCGGTAAGCTACAGTATGTCTTGTGTTGTGATGCCAGTAGTTTTGGTTAGTGGGCTTAAACGGTCTCGAGGAGGCGCGTTTCTTTGAACTGTGTAGACTTGACACGCATTTTGACGCCAGTCTGAACGCAGTGACGCATCTTGTGTGAACAGGAGAGATGTATTTTTTCTTAGTTGATTTAAGTTTTTAGATGCCTAACGGTGGTGGGATGTTTCTTAAAGTAATAGTTCACACAAAATCAAATCATTTACTTACGCTCATTATGACTTTCCATCGTTCTTCAGTGAACTGCAGTATGTCGTTTCTTTGACAACTTGTCCATAAAATGACAGTGGATAACCTTAAAACACTTCGTAAAAGTAGTCCATACTTTAATATTGAAAGTATTCTTAAGTTTTTGGATAGCTTTGTGTGAGGAATACAATGAAATAGCAGTCGTTATTGACTAATACTCTTCCCCTCGGTTTAAAATACCGTTGGCAGGCAGTTGCGTTCAAATTAAAAATGGCGCTGTCTTACGGCGCCGCTCTAGTTGGACGTCTTTGACGTCAAACGCCATTGGCTCTCGAGTGTCACTTGACTGGTTAACACAGTTTGTGCGTACTTGTAGCGATATTTTCTTTAAAATATTCTTATAGCCGCTTTTTATTATGAATATGTTACTGAATATCTCCCTTTGTGTTTCATAGAAGAAATAAAACTCATAAAACTAAAATCATCATCATAAATATCTTAAACCAGCAAACCAGACTGCTTTTAAGAGATATTATTTTCCATTATTATTTGGCTTAACTGTTCCTTAAAGGGTTAGATCACCCAAAAATGAAAATTCTGTCATTTATTACTCACCCTCATGCCGTTCCACACCCGTAAGACCTTCGTTCATCTTCAGAACACAAATTAAGATATTTTTGTTGAAATCCGATGGCTCAGTGAGGCCTACATAGCCAGCAATGACATTTCCTCTCTCAAGATCCATAAAGGGTACTAAAAACACATCTAAATCAGTTCATGTGAGTACAGTGGTTCAGTATTAATATTATAAAGCGACGGGAATATATTTGGTGCGCCAAAAAAAAACAAAATAACGACTTATTTAGTGATGGCCGATTTCAAAACACTGCTTCAGGAAGATTCGGAGCGTTATGAATCAACGTATCGAATCATGATTCGGATTGTGTGTCAAACAGCAAAAACTGCCGAAATCATGTGACTTTGGCGCTCTGAACATCTGATTCGACATACTGATTCAATTGTGCTCTGATGCTTCCTGAAGCAGTGTTTTGAAATCGGCCATCACTAAAATCGGTGCACCAAAAATATTCTTGTCGCTTTATAATATTAATATTGAACCAATGTACTCACATGAACTGATTTAGATGTGTTTTTAGTACCTTTATGGATCTTGAGAAAGGAAATGTCATTGCTGGCTATTGGAGGCCTCACTGAGCCATCGGATTTCAATTAAAATATCTTAATTTGTGTTCTGAATATTAACAAAGGTCTTACGGGTGTGGAACGGCATGAGGGTAAGTAATAAATGACAGAATTTTCATTTTTGGGTGAACTAACCCTTTAAATGTTCGCAAACTACTTTATAAGCTCACTGCTTGTATATTATTTTCAGCAGCAGTCTTTTCCAGGCTTTCCCGTAAACAATGACAACTGCTGATATTTATGCTGCTGATGTTGTTGTGGTTGCTATGGTGATGAGATGATGCTTTCTTTCTTTGCCACCAGGCTCTGTGGAGACGGCGCGTGACCCCGCGGGAGCACCGGTGACATCGACCATGACCTCGGCAGCCTCAAGCGAGCCGCCTCCGGCAGCTGTGACAGGAAGTGTGGCACAAAACGGCGAGAACAAGCCACCTCAAGCCATAGTGAAACCACACGTCCTCACACATGTCATTGAGGGGTTTGTTATCCAGGAGGGAGCTGAGCCTTTCCCTGTGAGTTGTAATAAATAAATAAAAAAATTAATACAACAACATGATAACCATTGTTGTTTCAGTTAATCATAAGTTGTTAAAAAGTAATTATAAAAATAATACCAATTAAACCTCGAAATAAATACAGTAATATTAATAATAATAATAATAATTGTATTATTATTAATATTATTCATGAAATATACAGCAATATTACTGTTATTATTACTATTCATAATAATTGTAATACTACCATATTATTATTATCATCATAATAACTATTCATAAAAAATGTAATACAACAACAATAATAATACTACAAGTATTATTATTAATTCAGTAAATAATAACAAATATTTATAAAGACTAAAAAAAGACCAAAAAACTGGAAATTAATTTAATAATAATAATTGTATTGTTATTCATAGTAACACATTGCAACAACAATATTATTATTATTATCTCATAATATTTGTAATACAGCAATATTATTATTATAATTATCACTATTCATACAAAAATTAATACAACAATAATAATACAAGTATTATTATTATTAATTCAGTAAATAATAAAATTTATTATTTGCTGAATTAATAATACTTGTATTATTTTTATTGTTGTATTAATTTGCATGAATAGTAATAATGATGATAATAATAATATATTGTTGCATTGTATTCTTATGGATAATAATAAAAAAGTGATTTATAAAAACAAATAAATTAAAATGGAAATTAATTTAATAATAATAATATAATAATAAAATACAACAATATTATTATTATTATTATTTTATTATTCATAATGCAACAATAATAATACAATTATTATTGTTATTATTATTAATTCAGTCAATTATATAAATTAATTATAAAAACAAATTAAATTAAAACTCAATTTATTTAATAATAATAATAATAATAATTGTATTATTATTGTTATTATTCATTCCGCTATTTATTGTTAAATAATTACATAAATCATTTATTTATGAATTACATTTATCATTTATTTTCAGCATCAATTGTTTCTTTGTATGTTAGTGAATTGCCCTGATTTACACCATCAAACTAAACTGTAGAAAACTATTGTCTGTTGAAGGTGTCCACAGTGTTACAGTAATCACCCTGACATCATCACTTTTGAATACTGTATTGTCAGGTGGAGAGACCTCCGGTGCAGGCAGACAGCCCCAAGAAACCAGACACGCAGCTTCCCTCAGATCCAGAGAAAACGGCCAGCAGCAATTCCCTCAGTGCCACAAACTCAGACATGGAGGAGGTTGGACAACAAGGTAGACATTTAATTTAGTAGATTCAAACATACTGCAGCCCATGTCTGTTTTTCTAAGATGCATGATCTTTTTAAGCATCAGGGTAAAGTTTTGAAAGATTGGAAACAAAGGAGCGTCATGATGCATTACTGATGAGAGATAGTCGGAATTTCCTGTTTGTGAACTTTACGATTGAAACGTTGTGTAGTCAAGGTGCGGCAAAAAGATAAGCTTCGTAGTAATGCCTCATCATTGCAAAGATTACAAACAAACATTGTTTCAGCTAGTCATAAATAAACTGTAGCTTAATACTTTATACCTTTTTTTACTTCATCAGACACAAGGGCTCAGGAGGAATCGGAGGAGCCCAAGCTCACATGTGAGCTCTGTGGATGGGTTGATTTTGCCTATAAGTTCAAACGTTCAAAACGCTTCTGTTCCATGGTCTGTGCTAAAAGGTTAGAGATTCAAAACATGTTTTTAATGAAAATATCTAGAAATGCATGTTTAAACAAAGCTGCATGACACTGCATTTGGGTTCATTTAGGAACTTATACTTAATAACTGAAATTATAGATATAACTGCTACCAAAATGATAACTAATAATAAATTGTTGTGATGTGCAGTAGTTTTATCTGTATGCTAACATACAACACTCTTGTTCAGATACAGTGTTAGTTGCACGAAGCGGATTGGTCTGTTCCACCCCGACAGAACTAAAACACCCAATCAGATAAATAAGTGGAGAAGGAGAAGGTCTCATAGTCCCAGAGGCAGGGAGGCCAAAAAGCAGGTGAACAGCTACTTTAGTCCAGTAGTGCATGCCACCATGAAGTAAATAATCTTTGTTATGAACTCATTTTCATCTCTTGTTTTATTCTTGATCTTTCCAGCGGCTCTCTGTATCTCAGCAATCTCAGGGAGAATCTATATCCTCACCGCTCCAATCTCAGCCTAGTCAAGGAGAGTCCAGCCCCTGTTCGGATATCTCCAGTTATGAGGAAGCAACTTCCCCGCTCTCTGCAGCCAGTTCTGGCCCAATCGTTTCTCAAGGTGGGGTCGCTGGTAACGATCCAGAAGAGCTTCCTCTCCTCAGTCAGCACTTCCTACCATGCGACCCCACCAAATGGAATGTGCAAGAGGTGTTTGAGTTCATCCGCTCTTTGCCAGGTAAGTGGCTTTTTATGATATAGATACACACGCTACCGTTTAAAAGTTTGGGGTCAGTATAATTTTACAACAAAAAAAAAAGAAAGAAATGAATACTTTTATTCAGCAAGGAAGCATTAAATTGATCAAAAGTGACAGTAAAGACTTTTATAAAGATAAAAAAAAAAAACAATTCAAACAAATGCTGTTCTTTTGAACTTTCTGTTCATCAAAGAATCCTGAAAAAAATTATCTTAAGCAGCACAACTGTTTTCAACATTGATAATAATAAGAAATGATTCTTTAGCACCATATCAGCATATTAGAATGATTTATGAAGGATCATGTGACACTGAAGACTGGCTGCTGAAAATTCAGCTTTGCGTCACTGAAATAAATTACATTTTAAAATATATTAAAATAGAAACCAGTTATTTTAAACTGTAATAATATTTCACAATATTGCTGTTTTTAACAAATAAAATTAAAAGCATTAAAAGACTCTTTGAAAGACAAAAACTTACTGACCCCAAATGTAATAACGGTACCGTATAAATGCATACATGCACGCACACACATTTGATATATTTTGTTATCAAAATAGTGCTGTCAAACAATTAATCGCATCCAAAAGAAAAGTTTGGATAATATCTGTTTGTGTACTGTGTATAATTATTGTGTATGTATAAATACACACATATGCGTTAAAAATTGTTAAATGTATATATTAAATATTTATATATCATTTATATAAGTGTATATATACATGCAAATATTTCTTAAATGTACATAATAATTATACACAGTACACAAACAGATGTTATCCAAACTTTTATTTTGGATGCGATTAATCGCGATTAATCATTTGACAGCACTAATGATAACAAAGGAGATAAAGGCAAAGCTATGATTAAAAAAAAATTTACAACAATATATTTATTTACAAATATGCTATTTAATAATGCAAATTTTTGTGACTCCACAATTAGGTTGCCAGGAGATTGCAGATGAGTTTCGTGCTCAGGAGATTGATGGACAGGCCATGCTGCTACTGAAGGAAGACCACCTAATGAGTGCCATGAATATTAAATTAGGACCCGCCCTCAAGATCTTCGCTCGCATAAACATGCTGAAAGATTCCTAGCCTTAAAAAGGCAGTAAGTGTTTGTGTGTGTCCTCTGATGTCACTTAAACTTGACCTAGTGACTACAGCACCCCAAACTGCACTACAACATTTTTTAAAAAAATAAATAAAATCTAAAAACTTTATTAAAAAAAAAATTTGGGGCTAAGCCCAAAACTGCACCTCCTCAAGAGAAGAACTGAAGTAAATTCAGCTGGAATAGAAAATGACCAACTACCTATGAAGATCCGCACACATATTGACTTATACCAAATGGAAGGCATTATGAATTAGTGATTTGGAATGGAATTCTGACTGGGACTTACAGATCACAGTACCGGTGCTCAGAAAAATTCTTTGGATAATGTACATATAAAAAACGCTGCAGTCCAAACAACTAATATTATCATGTGGTTTCACAATCCCACATTTTGGCCCAGATATCTCTGGAATGTACATTTGTTGTTTTCAGGTATGATTTTGTCTTATTGTACATGCCAGATGCTTTTGTACAGTATAAATATGTTTAAGTAAATTATTCTTACCTTTGTGTGCAAGTATTTGTAACAGAGTTGAATCACAACAAACTGGTGCTATTTCACTCACATTTACTTTGAGAAGACTTGAATAACAGAAGCACAGTAACAGAATATTCAACTTTGAACCTGAAAAAAGAGAGAACCTAAAGGAAGGGATCCAGTTTGAAAAAATCCTGTCAACAGCGCCTTATTCAGTGTGTGTCTGTACACTCTGGTTTTGAGATGCACATTAAATTGTATTTGTGTTGGATATTGGGAATGACACTATGTTTGGTTTTATTTGTGCCCAAATTTGTCATTGTATGTTGCTAGAAATGATTGTGATGATGGGTTGTTTTTTTTTAGTACAATGCTTTGTGAAATGCCTGTATTTATCAGATGAATGAAATTTGTAATATAACATTTTTAAGGAAGGAACTTGTTTAATTTCTTGTTTTTCACCTTACCTGCTTGCACAGCTTCATTCATTAATATTATTCCACACTTAATGTTTCATTACATTGATTTAGATAACAAAACACCAAATTAAGTCGCATAAGAAAACATACTGTTTTGCCATTTATAACCTAACACACTTTATATAAAAAAAGCTCTGCTTTATTTTTCTTTAAATAAAATGCCACGCAGTTTAATATTTTGTTAATGACATTTATTCATTTTAAATTACAATAACACACCACTAGGAGGCACACATGTATTTCGTCAAACTTCA
This sequence comes from Megalobrama amblycephala, assembly GCF_018812025.1. Lineage (NCBI taxonomy): Eukaryota > Metazoa > Chordata > Actinopteri > Cypriniformes > Xenocyprididae > Megalobrama > Megalobrama amblycephala. Next base: position 7,117,064 of record NC_063051.1, read on the forward strand.
AACTATCCTGTCTACATTTTTCAACATTTAAGATGACTTTAGAGTGGTCGCCTATCTAACTCGACCCTGATACTAATAAAAACTTGATTTTTCAAAGAAACCCGTCCAAATATGTCATGATTTAAGTCGTGGTGGGCGTTGAGTACCGAAGAGAGCTTTGCTTGCAGGTCGCCGCACAAAGAATCCCATCTTATAAACTTTTCACTCTAAGTCCCGCCTCCTGTCTCCGCGTCTCGATTCTCATTGGCCCTTTGCGCCGAAACACTGGCATCTCGTTGGCTGTTTAAGATGTCCGTTTGCGTTCCTTCACAGTAGATGAACTTCGGTGAAGCCGATCTTCAACAACGGTGCTGCTCGATGAGCGATATTGGAAGCTGATCAAACCTGGCATGGCACCCACAACGGTGAGAATGTTCTCTTTATAACATATGACTTAGTATTTATAGAGAAAGAAATGAGCACGAGAGGAAAAGAAAGTATTTTTGCAAAGACAGGATGCAGATTGGATTGCATGAATAGTTTGAATAGTTAATACTGATTAGTTTAAAACAACCGACAGAAACTGCTTTAAAAACGCTCAAGAAATCATTAAGCAAGTACACAAATCCTTCTTGAACGGAGTTTGTTATATGAGCTGTACATAAAAAAGAATAAACTGTTCAAATAGTCGAGACATCGTCGGTTTTTAAAGTAAACAGTAAACTGATTTTTTTTTTTTTGGTAACAGATTTTTGCTTGTCAGATATGCATAATTGTCTAAGGCTGCGTCTCAAAACGGAGTGTACTGTCTACCTAGGCGGCATTTTTGTGCATCAATAGGCGCGTGCATCATTTTTGGGCATCACATCAATCCCAGAAATGAGTCCAGAAATGCTGCACGCACATATCATGCCCAAAACTGCATTCTAGATAGGCAGTACACTAAGTTTGGAGGAAAAAGAGTATAGTTTTTACAGTATAGTAGGAAAAATTATACATTTTTCATATTATATATATAAAATGTTACAGTATAGTATGAAATAACTCAATATATTTAATAAATACAATAAATGTTCAATATAGTATATGCTCAAAATACTATCATTGGGTTTTTATTGTTGTGTATTTTCGAAATCCTTTTAATACAATAATAATTTTAAGTGTTTAAATGGTTTAACAGTTAAAAATATTACACTTTATGTATGTAGTCTGTACAGCTGATCACATCAACAGGCAGTTGACATTGGGCCATCTGTTTTGTAGCTCACAAGCAGCTTGAGGATTAAATTAATTACCCTCTGACATGTCGGGTGAGCTTGGACTCAAACACTGACTGCTTCAGTCTAGCTCCAGGGAGAAATGCTGGGTAATTTAAGAAGCATTTGGGCCGATGTTGAATGCTGTAGCACCCTTTAATTCAGAGAGGCATGGACACCATTAAAGAGGAAATGCCAAATTAGTCAACCATGAAGAACACTCGGATAATCCTCAAGTGCACATAAAAGAAAGGTTCTGTAGATGCATACAAGTGTCTAAGAATGTTCTGAGACTTTTTATCTCCTTTTCCTCATGTCCACATAATGATTCATGCTGAATCACAAGTTTTAGTAAAGAGACATTGGCTTAAACAAAATGAGTCTAGTTAAGAAGTATTTTTCACACTTGAAATGACTACACTGTAAAAAAGAATTGTTGGTTTAACTTAAAAAACAAAGTTACTTGGATGTCTTAAAATTTTGAGTTCATTGAAGTTAAAAATTTGAGTTAATACAACAAAGGCGATTGATTTAATCAACAGAAACTCAAAATATTACATTATCTGAACCACATTAAATATTGAAGTTGATTAGACATATAATTTTCCTTTGGGTTTATAAAAGCCAATGTGGAGTTGTGAAATTAGCGCATCTATAAAGTACGGCTTTGCGTAGGAACGCGCTTCAAATTAGCGCTGTTTGAAATGGCAAACCGCAAAACCATGAAAGCTTTTTTGCATACTCATGGCCTCAGATCTAGTATGCAGTTCCCATTGATGCACAATACATCAAAAGGAACCTGACTGCAATTTACAAGGACAACTTTGACAAAAGGTTGCACAACACAGATGAAAGGGAGAATTTGAATTCATTCACTGCAAAGTACTGTAATGCGATTTATGGGAGCTCTGACGTGGAAGTCAAGCTTCCAAATTTCAGCTGGAGCACAGTAGCTGGACGTCTTCCGTCTCCGGGCATATTATGTAACACTCAGAGACTCCTTCGTGACTTCGTGATGTGGATACTTTGGCTAACCACACAAATCTCAACATGAAGCACCATTAAAAGCAAAGTGGGGTCAGTGCGAAGAAATCGAGATTCATGTTTCATAAGATTATTTCAGTTGAGGCTTGCAGCGCAGGGTCAAAGCATTTATGGTGCGCGCAGCTATATGGGAGAGTGAAATTCGATGCTTTTGAGGTTATCCATGCGCAATTACTGAGTATTTAGAAGTGACTGCTCGGGAAGGAATTTCAGTCAATCTTACCCTACCAACAACAAGTCTCTTTCACTAGCTGTCTATCAATAGAAAAGTTGTGGAATGCTGTTTTAGCTTTGATGTATGAAAGATGCTTTGACTCATAAGAGTAACTTGGAAAAAATGACCTGCTTTTTTTCTTTTCCTGTGAACTGCACAGAAAGAAACACAACATGGGAATGGGAGTTTTTTCTGAGATCATAGCTCTGATCTATAGCCATTATGTTCTCAGACAAGCCTGTTAAAGGGGTAGTTCACCCTAAAATGAAAATTAAGTCATCATTTACTCACCCTGGTGTTGTTGTAATGCTGTATGCCCTTCTTTCATGGACCACAAAAGGAGAATTTTTTTAAAAATGTCCTGCTCGCGCTTGTCCGTATAATGGCATAGAAAAAAAGCATCAAGCTTTTTTAAAAAAAAAAAACAAATGCAAAAGAATCGCAGAATGATCCCATGTGACACATGCCATATATTCCAAGTGTTCTGGGCATATGTTTTTGAAGCAAATCACCTACCCTGCCTTTAAGAGCACGACAGAAACTAAAATTTTTTACGATTCATACAACAGTTTTTTCAAGTAACCTAGTAATGCGCTTCTTAAAATAATTATGGGGTCAGTAACACTGTGTCTACACCGGACGCGAGCAGCACGATGCGACGCTTCAAAAGACAATAGAACCCATAACAATCCGTGATATTGTCTACACTGGATGCGGCGTGACGCTACAATTTCCGACAGTAAACGGATTCCCCGTTCTATTTCTGACATGCTCCAAGTGCTTTCCAACGGTCGTCTTGTCGCATTCATTGTAGACAGCTTTTAGCTGTTGCGGTGCGACGTGATAAAACCAGAAGATTTTTATTTTATTTTATTTTTGTTATTTTATTTATTATTTTTGAAAGACATTAATACTTTTATTCAGCAAGGATGCATTCAGTTGCTCAAAAATTACAATAAAGACATTTATAATGTTACAAAAAAAATTTTTTTTAATAAATGATATGTTTCTTGAGCAGCAAATCAGGATCATGTGACACTCAAGACTGGAGTAATGATGCTGAAAATTCAGCTTTTCCATCACAAGAATAAATTACATTTTAAAATATATTAAAATAGAGAACATTTATTTTAAATTGTAATAATATTTCACAATATTACTGTTTTTACTGTATTTTTGATCAAATAAATGCAGGCTTGGGGAGCTTAAGAGACTTTTTTCAAACACATTAAAAAATCAACTTTTAAATGGAAGTGTGTGTGACAAATATGCCTGCAAGTTGATTTTTAATGGTACCGGTAACTGAAAACATTTGCATGCTGCATTCATACTCAAAACATAAAGAAAAACTATTCAGTGCACTTGTTTAATGTGGGTTTGTCTTGTTTATTTCATTATAATGTGCATTGAATAAGCAGCACACTGTACAATCAAGACAAGCACATCAAGATTATAGCAGACTGCGGTCATTTGGTCTGCAGATGGGAAGGAAAGGAGAGGATTTGTAGACTTGGATATTGTTGCCTGACTGCATGTTTTCCAAACAATTTATTCTAAACTTTGCCCTAATGTAGTGTATCGTTCGATGAAAACTTTCATTAGAATCCCTGAATACATTTGAGTATTATTTAGTATTTTTTCACCCACTCATTTACTCCATGTTTTGTTCTCTTTTCAGGAGGCGAGGCTAAATGTGGAGGCTCTGAGCAAGAGAGACGTGCTGCTGCTCTTCAGTGTTCTTGAGGGAGAGCTGGAGGCCAGAGACTTTGTCATACAGGCACTCAAGGTTAGTGCAGTCCCTTTAATGCTGATGTAGGACGAGAATGTTTCTATAGTTTCTTTGTATGCTGCAATCTATGGCAGTATGGCAGCAAATTGCGCTACTCTTGGTTCTTAAAGGAACAGTTCACCCAAAAATGAAGGTTTTATCATTATTTACGCAGCTACGTGCCATTTCAAACCCATATGTTTGTGGAAGTTTTGGAGAATCTTCATACAGCTCTTAATTTAGACCAAAAACACCATTAACCCTTTGAGCGGTACGGTCCCACATATGGGATTTTTATTTCTGTGCCCCTGGGCGTACGGTCCCACATATGGGATTTCGAACGTTCAGCGACGTCACATAACTGCCAGATTCAAACTGCTCTTTCGCGCTCTGGCTGAGAGACGGACGCGCGCAGCTCTTGTCATATATCACAACTATGCAGTGTTTTCAGCCACATAATGTTTCTTTTAAGGTTTCAGACATTTAAATACGCATAACCACCATTAAAACAATATATTTAGAGTTATAAAATACACACTGATGTCAGACATCAGTGGAAGGAGCAATAACAATCCATTCATATACAATTTGCCGACATTTATTCATATCAGACACACACATAATGGGCCTAAGTAACTACAAAGTTTACTCTATTATTCTTCCAGTTCACCAGCCACTTACTTGCATATATTTCGGGAGAAAATGATGAATTCACTTGCTGTAAATCCGACTGACAGGACTCTGCGAACTGCGGGGCAAACTAAGATGGCGGCGCCCATCTCGCGTTATAGATCAAGATAAAGATCATTTATAAAGGCTTTTAAACGACAAAACACACTCACTTACACATATTTGAGGATCGGAATATCAGATAGTTGATAACATGGTAAGCAAGTTTGTGAATATTTTAAATAAACAAGGAAAAACAAAATAATAGCGATCCACCTGTCATACAGTGTTATTGTGGCTGCGCTCAGCGCTCGTGACAAGCAAGACGCGTCGCTATGGAAACATTAAAGGCAAACGTTCTAAAATAACGGTCGCCTTAAAAAAACTCACTCTGGGGGGACAGTTAGAATATTTTAAACTCACGCTCGAAAGGGTTAAGAACCATAAAGTGGTCAATACGATCTTTGCCTGTGCATTATATATCCAAGTCTTCTCAAGCTATATGATAGCCTTGTGTGAAGAACAGGTCAATGAACATCACATAAACATAATAAACGAACATAAAAACGGAAAACCATTCGTGTGTAATCATGTAGAATTTATTCAGGAGCATCTGGACTTATTTATCCATTCAAGATGTTTAGATGTTCAGCTACTTACAGTGCTGCATGTTTTCCGAGCAGCTGCGTCCCAAGTCATACATCAGTCACATACATCGCTTATGATCTTGTGGTGTGTGTTCCTTGGGGAGTTCCCTTCATCCTGATACATACTGCGGCACTTCAATGAGAGCTGAAACATCTCAAACAAATATATAAACAAGTTACATATGATCAATACTAATAAATCAGCACTTCAATAATGATATGCCTCAATTATTGTCTGTTGACAGTCAGTAGTTCGCTGTCAAACAGGTTTAACAGACTAGATACACAGGAGAGACATTATAGCTGTATCACTCAATGAAATCCAGATGTCTGTCTGGTTCATAGCTCAATCGTGCACGCTAGCATATTAACGCTAACATCCTGTTAGTGTATTAAACATCAGTGTACAGTTTATCTATGGCAAAGCTCAGTTTATTTTAGATATGTAAAGGCTAAACATTTATAACTTTAGCCTTTGTATAACTTGTCCTTAAGCTAGAAATAATGCTATTGGCTACGGAGAGTTCTTGGTTAGCTGTGCAACAAACATCTCACATGTTTTTGGGAAAGTTGCCGAGAACCTACACTCAAATAAATGCCATAGGGATTGATATTTGATCATGCCTGCCGTTTGTTGTGCTTCCTGCCTGAACTTAAGTGTTTCCAATTCAACTGCATTCTCGAGTTATTTTCAATACAACATTCATCGACCTTTAAAGGCACAATATGTAAGATATTTGGATTAAAATATCCAAAAACCACTAGAACTGTGTAATATATTTTGTTTATACTGTGTATATTTTGTATTTCGCTCCAGCAGCCTCGTTCCGCTCCCACAGCACTCGGCAATGCTCTGCTTCATACTACAGTAACGTTAATATAATCTCATCCACGAACATGATTTCTGCCCGAGTCCCGTCTGATTCTTTTCCACTGGCTGTGAGGTGAAGACGACAACTCCAATGATTCCGCACTCAATCTCGGCGTCATCAAGCTACGTCTTTGTTTTGAATAGGCGACCTCTAGCGGCGAAAAATTACATATTGTGCCTTTAAAATCTTTAATACATTAGCTCATCCATGAATATGATTTCTGCCTGAGTCTCATAGGATTCTTTTCCACCAGCTGTAGACATGAAGACAAGACCTCCCATGATTCCACGAAATAAAGGCATCATCAAGCTATGCCTTTGTTTTGAATAAGCGACCTCTAGAGGCGAAAACTACATAGTGTGCCTTTAATTAGAGCCGACTGGGTCCCATCTTACCTTGCTTTTCCATCAGACTCTCTTCTGTTTAAATTTTATTTATTTTTTTTTTTCTGTGAGACTCCTACTACATTCCAGCACTGTTGCTGGGCCCCATCCACACTTCTGGTGGACACGCAGCTCAGCAGACAGAACTCAACTTTTGTGCGATACAGCCAGATTAAACATCTTAAGGCTCACTTTAGCAAAACAAATCTGCTACATTTTTTTATTTTTTTATTTAAAAAAAAAAAGTACTTTAGAATACCATATAAATAAATACCATAGTATGTAAATATATAGCAATCCAGTACTATTATATTGGTGAAACTCACAAAACTGTTAAGAACGTTAAGAACCAATTTATATTTTAGTCAAAAGTATGCAAATTATGGTCACACTTTATATTAGATGTCCTTAACTACTATGTACTTACATCAAAAAATAAGTACAATGTATTTATTGTGTTCATATTGTATTTCAAAACACTTTTGCTGCTATTGAGGTGGGGATATGGGTAAGGTTAGGGACAGGTTTGGTGGTATGGGTAGGTTTAAGGGTGAGTTTAGCTGTAAGGGAAGGGTCAACAGTAATTATAGATGTAATTACAGAAATTAATTACAGCTGTAAATACATGCAGGTATTTTTAAAATATATAAAAACATGTATGTACACAATAAGTGCATTGTATCAAATGATTCAATTAAATGTTAGTACATAGTAAAGACACCTAATATAAAGTGGGACCCCAATTATATAAAGTGGATCTACTTATTTGTCAATTTAGGAATGACTCAGAATCAGCCAGACAGTGAACAAGCCAACTTCCCTTTTGAGCAAATGATTCAATTAAATGTTAGTACATAGTAAAGACACCTAATATAAAGTGGGACTCAAACATATATATATATATATATATATATATATAAAGTGGATCTACTTATTTGGCAATTTAGGAATGACTCAGAATCAGCCAGACAGTGAGCAAGACAACTTCCCTTTTGAGCATCTGCGTCAGTACAAACGGCAATAGTCTGGGCTCCTGGTCAAGCCTTGTTTTATTCCAAAATACACTTTGAATGTTATTTGTTCTCTGCACAAACATGTCAAACATTATTATGCACATTTCCTGTTGTCTAGTATCAGCTTTAAATTTTATTTTAGTGCCATTGGTTCATCTGATCATTGTTAGCATGGTAATAAAATTCAGCATCTGTGCTCTCAGATCATGTTTTTTTGCGGTAAAGCTGCATGGAAGGCTGCACAGATATTATCTGCTGCATTCCTGTTCTTGAAAGCATTGGACTGAGGCTATGTGAGCATCACAAAGAGTAGATTTTGGGTATTAACCATTCTTTTAATCACTTTTAAGGGACTTCTTAAGTAGATAGCATATATTTAAGCCAACTGCATATTTCTTTTAAAACTCTTTGTGGTTTTTAGGGGCGATGTTCTGGCATGCTGGGATTACAATCTCTGTCACTCATTGCTTGCTTTGAATGAGGTCATTAAGGCATGACTTTTCTGCTCTGACTCTCTCACACACATAAACGCATGACAAATGTCCCTTATACATTTGGTCTAAAGAAAAAGGGAAAAATCAGGAGGGCAGAAATCACATCACAACAGCTTATAACTTCATTAGCCATGCTAATCGTACATACAAACGCTATTCATTATTTCCTTGTGGTGTTTTCTGTGAAAAAAATAAAAGTGGAACTAAATAGTATTTTGCTCAAATAATCGTTTCCATACTTATTTATCTCCCTTAGAAACTATTGACTTTTGAGGGAAAACTTGAAAACATTTCATGACTAAAAAGTAAATAGTTTTAAATAGTTAGACTTTGTGTTCCAGAATGAATGCCCTCCACATGTCCATCTTAAAGTTTAAAGTAAGTTTTATGCATCTTCTCAAAATTTCAAAAATGGCTTCATATATATATATATATATATATATATATATATATATATATATATATATATATATATATGTATATATAATTTATTTATTCATTTATTTTATATTTTTGTCATTTGAGGAGCTAGCATGGAGGATTTTGGGAGTGTATGTAGCAGATACCAAAAGTATCTCACTGGTGTCAGTAGGTTGTTTACCTTTATCCCCTGGTCTCTTTAATTTTCTTAGTGAAGATACTCTGTATGTTATCTTTCTCTATCAGATAGACACTCTCTCTCACACACAAACACACACACACACACACACACACACACACACACACACACACACACATAAAGGTTGTTTGAAGGCACCAGACTGGCTGACTTATCTTAAGTCATTAGTAAGGTTAATCTTCCCAAGGCCCCCATAATTGCTCAAGCTTTTAGCCTAAACACACACACACACACACACACACACACACACACACACACACACACACACACACACACACACACTATTGAAAGCATCATAAATATAGAATGGAAAGTAGACATCCATTAACTTGACAAACAAAAGATTTTGCATACAGAACAGCTGTTGTGTATTTGGGTGATTTGGATCTTACATTATCTAGTATTCAAGTAAATAGCTTGAATACAGTACTTTCAAGTCCCTTTATTTCATTTTAGATTTTGTGTCAGATTTTTATTGCCAAATGGAAGAATATTAAAACAAGAAATATATAATAATCTATAATAATATATATAGAATACACTAATATATATCAGAGTGTTGTGAATCAAAGTACAGCAACGACACATTGTCTTTTAAATATTTAAAGCCCAGGAAATTATTCATTTTAGGACTAGATTAAATTCAACTTTTAGTCTGATACTTCTTTTCAAACATCTAATACTTGATGTTTGTGTTGGGCTTATTTTTTTGTGTGTGTGTGTGTAAACCAGAAGAATGTCCAATATAACGAAGAGTGGCTATGGAATTCTGCATCTTGTGAGATTTTGTTTACAAGGCCGATTGTTTATCTGTCACAATAATAATCTGAAAATCTCAGCTGAAAGTAACTACAAACATCTCGCTGTGCATGTTGTGAGTGGGTTGTGGATGTGCGTGGCTAGAATACAGGTCTCAGTACCATTTTGCCTTTGTTTTCTTGTTTTGTTTTTGACTTTCTTTAAAAAAAAAAAAAAAGGCAATTATTTTAGTCTGACCTGTGTAATGTTGCAATCACTTTTGACTTCTCTTTTCCCAACTTCTTTTTTTCTTTTCTTACTATCAATTTAAATAAAAGCGGTTAAATAAGATTTTATTTGTTATATAACAGCTCCTAGATGGTTATCTTCAAGATGTCTACTTCAGAAACGCCTTTCCTTACTTTTTTTTTTTCCTTCATTTTTTCTTTTTTCCATATAATTTACAGGATGTTTTCTAAAACAGGGAATTTAGCCCTTCGATTTGCCCACTAACTTCCAATATGTTTCAGTAGGGAATGTGTCACATCTGGAAAGAAAATTGCATTCATCAAAGACAAATGACATTCATCTTTGAAGCTGCTGTGTGTATTTTTTACAGTATTAAAATGGTTTTTAAAGCCCCAAGCTTTCATTAAAGTATTGGTGGTAATGTCACCCACAGTCCTCATATTCTCCTATGTTTTGTTAAACATCTTCAGCAGGACAAAAACACAGCTTTTACTCCCTTTCTACCTCACCCCTTCTGCTTCAGAGACTGAAAAACACTCATTGTATCACGTCTGCACGGCACATTTATCTGTTCCAGCATCAGCACCACAGAGGTTCACAAAGAATCAAAGTGTACACTTACGTACCACATTCATCATGGCTACTGTGTGAGTTTCCGATAATCCTGTTTCTGTAAGTCGAATCTTAGAACTGTCTCAAATGGCAAGGCTTTATGTTGCTGAACTTGAGTAAACCATTAAAACACACAAATACTCTCACATACACTTACCAGATGGACATGCATGTTACAACTTGAATCTGTCAATCTGAGAGCAGATATATATATATATATATATATATATATATATATATATATATATATATATATATATATATATATATATATATATATATATACATACACCGTATATATCATGACATGCTGAAAACGGTCCTAAAAACTTTTAAATTTTTGTTTTCCCCATGGAATTTAACAGTTTAAAAGGTCATTGCAACTGTTTATTGCAATTGCAAATTTATCTCTCACAATTCTGACTTTTTTCAAGTTATAAAGTCCAATTCTGAGGGAAAAAAGACTAACTTTTTGATATAAACTTGCAATTCTGAGAAAAAGTCAGAATTGCGTGATATAAAATCGCAATTGCAAGTTATAAAGTCAGAATCGCAATTCTGACTTTATAATACACAATTGCGACTTTATATCACGCAATTCTGACTTTATAACTTGCAATTGTGAGAAAAAAATCAGAATTGTGAGAAGAAGAAAAAAATCGCAATTACCTTTTTAATTTTTTATTCAATGGCAGAAACAAGCATCCTTAGAATACAGCTTTGTGACTGGTAATAATTATTTCTGGTAGGTAATTTTTCATCCTCCACTGGCAGGTGTGGAAAAACATTAATGTTGGACCCTGAGTGTGTGTTTAGATGCATATCCATCTGTGTGTCTTTACCCCTCCTCCTGACATTAATTTTCATACCTCTATTCCCTATAGACATCTAGTCATTTTTCAACAGCTCCCACTCCCACAGCTTTCAGCTTGAATCACGAAACATGCCATGTCATTCCAAGCTACCCTGAAGGAGGTGGAGTATTTCATCCCTCTTTTCTTCTTACGTGTAAGCTCCAACCCCTTTTGTTACAACCATAAGTACGGTGTAACACAGAACACTCTAGCATCCACCTAGCAACAGCCCAGAACACCCTAGCAACTACCCAGAACATCATAGCACCCCAAAGGTCCCGATACACCTCGAGCAAAATCAAAGAACAAACTGGCATGATGTCATTTTGAAAAGAAAATCAGGCCAAAACGAAGTTAGTTTGGAGTTCAAAACAGCTTGCCAAAGTAAACTTTCCAGAAATATTCACTCCAACTTCAACCTTCATTGACTGTGGCGATGATGTAATAGATAGGTGTGGCTCTGAGGCTCTGCCTTCTTTGATGTGGAAATCTTCTCTGGTTTATTTCTTCTGTTCAGTCCATTGTGGTCAGACGTCTGCGAGTAAACATGAATACACCGGAGAGCCGCTTTATAGTTTAATCCCATGTAGCCAATCACAGACATATCTGTTGAGTGTGTGAACACAATGGCCAATCAGAGGTGTTTAAGAATCCACTCAACAGCGCTCAACATCGCTGGTATCCTCACATTTTTCAAATTTCAGTACCGACTTGGTACCGAAGCTGGTACTTTTGACAACCCTTGCCTTTATGCAGTAATGTCCGGGTAACCCTGGGTAACTTTTGCAAAAATTATTTTGTTTTTGTAGTTGGTCTGGTATTGTCAACATTACTTGAACCCTGTAATATAAGACTCTTCCTAGCTATCAGTGACTCTCTCTTCACTGTTCAACAGTTCTGTTCCTTTTCCTTGTGTTTTTTTTTTTTTTTTTCTGGGTCAAATGAGCCCTTTTAGTTCAGTCATTTCAGGAGGTATTGAATTACTCCAGCTGGAACTTTTTTTGGTGTCCCATTCACTGCATTGACCCTACCTAGACTGAAGCAATTGTTTTCATCCCTATATGGACCCCTTACTTGACCTCTTACTTAAAACAGCAAACACAGAGAGCTGAACACACACTTACTCTCTCTCTCTCTCACACACACACACACACACACACATATATACACAGAGCCTTAGAGAATGGTTTATGTTGCTTTTGGCAGGGTCATATGCTCTGTATCATCTCATTTCCTGTTTAGAAAGCAAGTATGGACTGAGCGTGTCTGTGTGAAAGAGAAAAATGGAGACTGCTTTACAAGACTTGCAAAATGAAATGGAAGCTACAAAAATGATCAACAAACTCCCCTTAATACCAAGATAACAGATCTCGTATAGCTGTTTCACGTTAAAAGATTATGGACATTTTGATCTCTTTAAACACTAATTGTTTAAACTGAAATGTGCAGAAATCTAATAAAATCCACCTAAAATAATCAAACAAATCCCTCTTCCTCTGTCTCTCTCTCACTGCAGGCCCAGCGTAAAGATTCCTACATGTGTGAGCGATATGGCAAATACAACCTGAGCGACCCGTTCCTGGCCCTGCAGAGAGACAGTGAGGTCCTCCAGAGCTCCAGCCAGACCAGGGGAGATGGAGGAAGTTCCTCCCACAGACGAGAGGGGGGCTGTGGGGCCACGGCTCACTCAGACCCTTTGGCGGTGCTGAAGCTGGTGGTTGGACACTGCAGAAGGATGCAGGAGAAGATGCTGAAACAGCTGGCAGCTGCCGAGAACAGACACAGGAGGGTGAGTTTATACTGCATAAAAGCTAAAAGCAACTGACATCATTACTGATGTGAACATCATATCATTTAAATTGGATTTACCAGAGTGTAGCAGGTCAAGGAGAGATTGGATTGGTTTATAAGCTAATCTTTGTCTCATTCTGCCGCCCCTCTGTGGTGGTTTCAGGTCATTGCTGATCTGGAGGAGGAGAAGAGAAAGCATGCTGAGGATACTGCAGAAGGAGATGATGTCACATACATTCTGGAGAAGGAGAGAGAGCGCCTCCTGCAGCAGGTACAAAGAACTGATAATATAATTGTGATTTTAATTCCAGGTTCTCCTTGGGAACAGGCTACAATTTTCCTTTACCCTAATCAAAATGAGTGTTTTCTCTATTAAAATATACATTCAAACATAATTTTTATTAGGATTTGTACACATTTAAATATTCAAGTTTTTGCATATAACAACAAACTTGTTATAGATCCCACATAAGGCTGCATGATAAATCGCTTTAGCATCGATGTCGCGATGTGCGCATTCGCGATGTGTGTCAAGTATAGCGATCGTAGTTGATGTGTTATCTGTACAGACCAGGCACCAAGTTCGAAATGCACATGATTCTCGGATTAATTGCAAGGTTTAACCATCATAGAGTAAAAGTTTATAATTTGCACATGTTTAGGTCCTGTCAGTTTAAACATTCAAGCGATTTTAACGCATTCAAATGCAAAAGAGCGCTCTATTCAGCTCTTGCACGTTAGGATCTGTTTTCTGTGCACACGTAGAGCTGCACAGACAGAATACGAACAAATTCTGTTCTTTTTCTCGTCTATTTGTGCTTGAATGGACACAAACGCGCAAAATTATGTCAAAATGGCTGGCTCGGCGAGTTTTCTCGTAAACACAGATGCTTATGGATTATGTGAGCGTAAACAGTTGAGAAAGAAAACTAATGCACATCATTATGCATTAGCTCTTAAAGGTCCCGTTCTTCGTGATCCCATGTTTCAAACTTTAGTTAGTGTGTAATGTTGTTGTTAGAGTATAAATAAAATCTGTAAAATTTTAAAGCTCAAAGTTCAATGCCAAGCGAGATATTTTATTTAACAGAAGTCGCCTACATCGAACGGCCAGTTTGGACTACATCCCTCTACTTCCTTCTTTCATGACGTCACTAAAACAGTTTTTTGACTAACCTCCGCCCACAGGAATACACAAAAAAGGGGGCGTGGTCTTGTTGCGCTCCCACGGAGAAGAGCAAGAGTTGCGTTTGTAGAGTGTGTTTGTCGCCATGTCGTCGAAACGCTGTTATTTTCATCCCGCAGTCCAATTACCTTTGTTTGGTCTTCCCAGGGACACTGTACTTAGAGATCAATGGTTACAATTTATGTTTAACTCGGTTCCCGAAAATTATAATCCACATGTAAAACTATGTGCAGCACATTTTGCTGAGGACAGCTTCCTCAATCTCAATCAGTTTAATGCCGGATTCGCACAAAGATTATTCTTGAAAGATGGAGCAGAAGCTGCTGTCGAATCACAACACAGGAACCGCTGGCACAATCAGAACTCGTTACGTATTTCTGAAGGAGGGACTTCATAGAACAAGGAAGTCATCAGCCCGTTTTTATGACAGTGGAAACAGCGGTATACAGATAAGTAAATTATGTGAAAAATACTGTGTTTTTTTACACGCAAAACATGAACACGTTATATTGCACACTATAAACACAATCAAAGCTTAAAAAAAACACGAAAAACGGGACCTTTAAAATCACTTTTGTAGCTTTAACAAAGATGAATTATATTTCATTTATACACTGAAGACTATGCAGTGTTATTTTACATTTCATTATTCAATTTCTGTACATAAATACTGTTAGACTTACCTGAAAAACATAGGCTGAAGCACTGTTTATTTCATTTGTATCTTTGTTATATTGTAATTATCTATGCTTGTAATTTATTTTCTATGAAGATTCACTCCCCCTACAAAATCACCCCAATCATTCAAATAATTCTTTTCAAATAGAGCTATTCATCTCGTGAAACTGTTTTCATATCGCAGAAAAACAAAATATAAATATTTTTCCAATATCGTGCAGCCCTAATCCCACAGAAAATGTCGCTGATTGAGAGGCCTGATTGTTAGTCTTTGTCAAAAGGTGTTTTTACACAATATTTAGTAAAACGTACTCTTTAACAGAAAAATAACATATACTGTAACATTTTAAATAAATGCTGTTCTTTTGAACTTTCTATTCATCAAAGAATCCTGGGAAAAAAACGTATTGCGGTTTCGACAGAAATAATAAGCAGTGCAAGTGTTTTCAACATTGATAATAATAATAATAATAATAAATGTTCCTTCAGCATATTAGAATGATTTCTGAAGGATCATGTGACACTGAAGACTGGAGTAATGATGCTGAAAATTCAGCTTTGATCACAGGAATACATTACATTTCAAAATATATTAAAACAAAAGACATTTTAAATTGTAATAATATTTCACATTATTTGTTTTTACTGTATTTTTGATCAAATAAATGCAGCCTTGGTGAGCATAAGAGAATTTTTAAAAACATTTCGTCTTATCTTGCAAAATGTTTGTGTGTAAATCTATGACTCTATCAACGTATTTCAAACAAATGTATTTTTATACATATGTTTAGTTGGAGTTTGAGAAAGCAAAAACGTCCCGAATGGAGAGGGAGAACAAACGACTGCACGATCAGTTAGAAGATCAGCGGGTCCAGCATAAACAGCTCATGACAGCGCTGAGTCGGGAATGCAAACGCTCCGGCACCCGCGCACACGAGGAGTCCCAGCGTGCCAACGAACTCAGCCATCGCCTTGATCGCGAGCGAGCGGCCAATCAGACTCTGAGGGCGGAGCTTGAGGAGGAAAAGAAGAGGGCTATGCAAATGGAGGCGAGGCGAGAGGAGCTGTTGGCCGAGTTTGACACTGAACGGGAACAGCTCGGGCTGAGAATACGGAAAGAGGAGGCACGCTGTAACGCACTACAGGAAGAACTAGAGAGGTTGAGGAGAGAGATGAGCAATGCTGAGGAGAAATCAGATAAGACCAAGACAGAAATGAACGGACATCTTACTCCTACGGAGGACGATGGGAGTGTTGAGAAGCAGAGTATGTTAACCAACGGGAGCTCTCTGACCAGTTCACAAGCTCACAGCCCTACGACAAGCAATCAGTCACCAGACATACCCAGTGTACAAGCTGCGTACCAGGCTGGCATCAACCAGCGCTTCCACGCAGCCCGTCACAAGTTCCAAGGCATCACTGATCAAGATTCTCAGGCGGTCTCTTCCCCTCCAAACAGTCCGCATGACCTTTCACCCTGTGCGGCCCATGTGTCTCCATTAGACAACGTTTCATCTAAACAAGCAGCCCGCAGCACCGTCACGCAGGCCCTGAGTCGCTTCAGCACTCAGCAAGGTCCCGGCTCACCAACATCCCCCAACAGTTCTCCTTTCGGCACAGATTACCGCACGTTGGCCCAATCTGGGATGTTGTCTCCCACCATCAGGTCTCCAACTATTTCCAGAGCCGACAGAGGGAACCCACCTCCGATCCCACCCAAGAAACCAGGCCTCGCTGAAACGCCCCCTTCTCCGGCCACCCTCCGAGCTGCTCACTTGGCTCAAATGTCGGCCGGTTGCGGACGCAGCAGCAACCCAGAGAGCAGCAAAGAACCAGACCTGGTGCTGTCATCTAGCGGCTAGCAAGCACAAATGATGAACTCGATCACGTCAAACACTGTTGATTTTTTTTTGTAAGGGACGTTTCAGGTTTTTAAAATCATTTTGGAAGATTTGAATGATATATTTTCGATGTAAATTTGCAATGTTACAATATCTCATTCAAATGCATGTTGATTGTGTGCATGAATACATTATACATTCTGTATTTTCTGTATGTCATCTATGAGAAAAATCACCTGTTTATCGCTGACAATCACCATAGTTTTATATATTGTTATTCTGACAAATATTTATATATAGACACAACCATTCAAAAAGTTTGGGGTCAGTAAGATTTTTTTGAAAGAAATTAATATTTTTATTCAGGAAGGATGCATTACATTAATCAAGACATTTATGCTACAAATTTTAATTCATCAAATAGTCCTGTAAAAAATGTCATGGTTTTCACCAAAATTAATTAAGCTGCAGCTGTTTTCAACATTGATAATAATGAGAAATGTTTCTTGAGAAGCAAATCAGCATATTAGAATGATTTCTGAAGGATCATGTGACACTGAGTAATGATGAAAATATAGCTTTTCCATCACAGCAATAAAATACATTAAAATAGAAAACAGTTATTTTAAATTGTAATAATATTTCAAAATATTACTGTATTTTTTGAACAAATAAATGCAAACTTGGTGAGCAGAAGAGACTTCCTTCAGAAACATTTTAAAAAGGTTACCAACCCCAAACTTTTGAACTTCTGACCATTTTACCCTTCCCTGTCATCTAGTTTATACACTGAACTATATATTTACAGATTGCATGAGCAAACAATCCTTTGCTTTCTCACATAGCAGTTTGTTTTTTGTATATCTAAAGACATTGGATATTTAGCCTAAATATTCACATCTCGCTCAGAATCATGTTACAGATGTTTGTACCACTTTATAATGTTTTGTTCTGTTTATCTTTGAAGTTTGTATTCTTTTTGTGATCTGATATGGATGTTATTTTTATAACCAATATTATCTATAAATTCTTTGTTAAACTTGTAGACATGGGCTGGAACAAATTTTTGCATATCTGTACCGCCTAAATCCAGCCAGCAGGGGCCACTGGGTGGTAAAGTTACAGTATCACCCATCCTCAGCCATTCATAGACTATAATTATGTGGAATGGAATACTAGCACACTAGCTTACTGCGCAGTATACACTACATACTGCCTTCTATTTTGTATAAAATAGTATGCGAAATAAAGTTATTTTGAGATTTAATCAGATTTTGTGTAGAAATGTACTTGTGGCAGTCCTCTCAAATAATGGTGATGTTAAAAAAAAATCAGATGCTATTCATTTGTCACGTAGACGGGTTGGGTGCATTTGTGTTCAGCAGAACAAAGAAATTCATACAGGTTTGGAACTACATGATAGAATTTTCATTTTTGGGTGAACCGTCTCTTTAAATATTCTTTAATTTCATACATATTCATAATTGAAACCTAAAATGACTAAGTAAAAAAAAAAAAAAAACACCTTAAATGTGTTTATTTTGCAATAATGACTGGCTGATTGTATGTAATCCTGCCTAAATGGCTATTTACCTAATTAATTAACTGATATTAAATATAAATGTAAGTATAAATTAATTTATTATTTGGGAAAATAATTTGAGAAGTAAATAATATGGCAAAGTAATATGAGAAACATGAAGCTAGCTCAGTTACGTAAGAAATTGACCAATCAGAATCGAGTCTTCCAGAGAGCTATCTAATAATGAACGTTATCATAAAGTGTTACCCCTTAATGTCATAATATAATGAGCTGATCATATATAAGTCAGCCAGATTTAGAAGTTGCGATTGTGACATAAATCTGAGTGAAACTGCTTCTCGAACAAGGAAAATGTAGGACGGGACTTGATTTTGTCCATCGTGAATTGATTTGATGGTTGTGGTTTGCTATTGGTCGACCTTATGTGAGTGACAGGTTGCCCCGCCCTCGCGCCAGTGAACGCATCATCAGAGAAGAAAAGAGATGTCACTGCAAGAAGAAGGGGGTTATTTTGATTAAAGATTACGAGGGAACATGACTTTTAAAAAAAATAATGATGTGCACGGATGAATCATTTATAATAAACAAGAGTTTCATTTTGACTTTAAACACTCGCTACAAGCTTAATGCCACAGAAATTAGTCATTGTCAGTGTATGATTCTCATTTTGAAGTTATAATGAAAGCACAACTGACCCTTAGATCTCCCAGCATCTGCTGTCTCAAACTTGGGACAAAGCGTGTGAAAAACGTGTGTGCATCACAAGCATCCATGTGAGACTAACAGGAGCAGGGATCACAGTTTAACCAGCCAGGAGCCTCTCCCTAAATCCTAAATCCCCTCTTTATGTGTGTGTATATGTGTGCGAGTGTGTGTGGCCCGGGAAACAGAGAGGCAAACACGCATGAAGTATGTGCCACTCTGCCCCCCGGTCACAATGGTCTTACCAGGTTCCAGTCAAGCGCAAATTCACTGCTTATTCAGTTTGGAACTGGACTAGACAACTTGAAAAATCTAACTGAAATCTATTAAAAAATGTTTAATCTAAAATAGCTAATATAAATTAAATCCAGTATAAAAAATGTCATTATTTACATTATGTACAGAGAGTGAGTAAATAATACATTATTATAATTATAACTATTCCTTCAATGTCTCTTAAAATATCAGTGCTGCTATTTCTGCTGACTACATTGGTTTATCTGTAGATGTCCTCTGTGTCAGGGGATGGTCACCCCCTCTGGTGGATGCTGCTAATTAACATTCCTGTTTGGGACAGTAGGTCGAGGTTGCGAGGCCGACAGGGACGCATGCCTGGCCTGGTGAAATCTGTCTCCCACACACTGCTATAATCACCAGCTCCTCTAGATCAGGGGAGGGGAGGGCACTGACCTCTCAGTACAGAAAGGACAAGTCACTAATTATTGGTGCACATCCTGGGTCCCAAAGGGTTAAGAATTCTGGTCATATACTGTTTAGAGACAACAAAATTGTTACAAGTGATGCTCTCCACTGTATGCGCTCCAATAGTGGTTACCTTTGGATCTAGATTTGGTATTTAATCAGTATTTAGTGGTTGTTTATCAGGCAAGCATCACTACTATAGCTCACACTTAATGTTAGTAACCTAATTTTATATATATATATATATATATATATATATATATATATATATATATATATACATATATACACAGTACAGTCCAAAAGTTTGGAACCACTAAGATTTTTAATGTTTTTAAAAGAAGTTTCGTCTGCTCACCAAGGCTACATTTATTTAATTAAAAATACAGTAAAAAACAGTAATATTGTGAAATATTATTACAATTTAAAATAACTGTGTACTATTTAAATATATTTGACAAAGTAATTTATTCCTGTGATGCAAAGCTGAATTTTCAGCATCGTTACTCCAGTCTTCAGTGTCACATGATCCTTCAGAAATCATTCTAATATGCTGATTTGCTGCTCAATAAACATTTATGATTATTTTCAATGTTGAAAACAGTTGTGTACTTTTTTTTCAGGATTCCTTGATGAATAGAAAGTTCAAAAGAACAGCATTTATCTGAAATACAAAGCTTCTGTAGCATTATACACTACCGTTCAAAAGTTTGGGGTCAGTAAGAATTTTTATTTTTATTTTTTTGAAAAGAAATTAAAGAAATGAATACTTTTATTCAGCAAGGATGCATTAAATCAATCAAAAGTGGCAGTAAAGACATTTATAATGTTACAAAAGATTAGATTTCAGATAAACACTGTTCTTTTGAACTTTCTATTCATCAAATAATTCTGAAAAAAAATATTGTACACAAATATTTTGTACAATTGTACACATTAAATGTTTATTGAGCAGCAAATCAGCATATTAGAATGATTTCTGAAGGATCATGTGACACTGAAGACTGGAGTAATGATGCTGAAAATTCAGCTTTGCCATCACAGGAATAAATTACTTTGTGAAATATATTCAAATAGAAAACAGTTATTTTAAATTGTAATAATATTTCACAATATTACTGTTTTTTTACTGTATTTTTAATTAAATAAATGTAGCCTTGGTGAGCAGACGAAACTTATTTTAAAAACATTAAAAATCTTAGTGGTTCCAAACTTTTGGACTGTACTGTATATATATGAATGTCTGTTTCCAAGTCTTTCCTAATATCAAAACTTCTAATATACATAGTGCATAGTTAATATAAGTAAATAAATGGCATTCAACCAAAAAGGATATACTATGAAAACTTATCTCCTAATGTGCATATTTCATCCAATAATGATCTTGGCAGGAAGCTAAAGGACAGTCTGAGTTAAAGTGACCAGAAACATTCTTTGTGGAGCCCTTTGTCGTTTACTTTGCATTACTGTGTGTAAAACAGTTTCCCCTCCATCTAATACCAGTGGTGTATTTTATGAGCAAGGTGGGGTGATTATAGGCCTATACATTCATTCACAATGTCATTTCCCAAAATATATGAGCAATGGCTACTATCTTGGCTGAGAGGGTATTCATTGAGTTATATATAGACTTGCATACGCCAGTTTGGCATGTTGAAACCAAAACAAACACTGGACGTCTGGCCTGATATTACATTATATAGGCATGTAATAAGGTGATAGATAGATAGATAGATAGATAGATAGATAGATAGATAGATAGATAGATAGATAGATAGATAGATAGATAGATAGATAGATAGATAGATAGATAGATATGTTGTGGTAATATAACTATAGTAATATAAACAAATGACTTTAGCCTACAAAGTTTTCTACAATTAAAGGGTATATACGACAATACACTAGTTTACTGTAGTAAAAACTAAAGAATACTACCGTTTTTATTACAGTTTATCAGTTCACTATAGTTAATACTGCCGTATGCTGTAGCATTCATTAACACAGTGTTGTAAATACGGTAATATATCCAGTATACTACAGTTTACTATAATGAATACTATAGTAGTTTTTTCATGTGGGGCACGATTGTATTACTAATTTAGACATACGATGATATTATTATGTTTTAATCCAAGATACATCAAAAATATCATGGTAGTGTGCAAAAACGACGGTCTACTTTGTAAGTTGTCAGAGTAACGCCTGACAGTGTTGAAAAGCGCGGCTGTTATCTGTGACAGCATCAGGAAATGTGTGTTGACGCGCGCTCATTCATCTCGTCTCCTCGTGCTGATTCCAGCCAATGAGCGCCAGGACACCCCCACCAACCAGAGATATTCCTCAGAATCTGATTCTGCGGGACATATACTGTACCTCACCCAATGGACCGGTCCAGACGCAATGAATTAGGAACCGTGATAACTATTTTAACATAGATATTTTCAGATTCCTTCTGCTGCTCGAATGAAAGGAACTTACTTGGATACTTATGAATATTAAATAGGCTGTTTTATATGGATATTTCAGAGTACCTTTATCGATCCTAACGTGGAAAGATACATTATTTGAATTGTGAGGAATACAGTATCTCAAGACCCACAATGAACCTGTGACATTTTTTTTTTTTTTTTGGATTAAAACATTTCACAAACTGACCGTGTATAACATGCGCGAGTTTGATGGATTTGGTTGCGCGTCAGCGGCGCGCAGGGAAAGACAGCGCGCGCGTAAAGGATTTCTGTCACGCCGTGAACCGAGCGGCACCGCTCACAGGATTTACCTGCTCTTCATCTTACTGCTGCTCATGTTTACTCCAACTGTGGACTCGTCTTGGTGGTAGGTGTTTCTAATTGTTTATTTAAAGTGGCACAAGAGCCACTCATGTGCACTGTTCGACCTAATGTAAAACTAATAGAACTGTTGCTGTCAGTAAAGTAGTATTGGGTTGTTTACTGTAATTTACTACATAGATAAACCAGTCCCCTCAAACCAGATCCTAAAAGTACGTTCACATATTTTGTCTCTCTGGGAACAGTCATAGCAAGTATCCTTTAATAAAAAACTAAAAATAGGAATTTTTATCCAGTAGGATTTAATTTGATTCTTGTTTGACCCTGTTAGGGATGACTCCAAATTAGGATTGATATTCCTAGATTAGAGAGGAAGTAAAAATAAAATGATATGAAATTCATATGACTGTAATTTTTATCTAGAAAAGCAAAGTTTATCAAGATAAAATAATTGAAAAAAGCTTTTATTTAAATTTGTATTTAGCTCATCACATGTAAAAAAAAAAAATCAAATCACTTTTGTATATCAGGGTGGGGAACACCTCATTTCCCAGAAAACATTAACTGGGTTAAATTTTGCAATTCAATAAATTCCTCTTCCTTCAATTCTAATTCAGATTACACAGTTAAGTTGTTTACATTTGTCTCTAGATATGACTCACTTCCCCTTTCAATACAATGTAATTTTGTTCATCTGTTTTATGATCCACCTGGCGGAAAATCACAAGTTTGATCACCTAGAAAAGTACAAGAAATACATTTGCATTTGAGATTAAAACAGAAGAGAAATATTGGATATATAGTTACAAAATATGAAACCATGTCAAAATAATAATTATAATAATAAAAACATTAGTTACTAATAAAATGTTTTCATACATTTATATTCAGTCGAAATAAATTAATTTAATTACAGTCTAAATTAGTATATATATATATATATATATATATTTTTTTTTTTTTTTTTTATGTGTGTGTGTGTGTGTGTGTGTTCTTTAAATTGATTTTTTTTCTCCCCCAGTTCCACTCATAGTCCAGAGCATAACAAGGAAGGAAGATCAATTAGTGATGTAAAGTTAGTAATATTTGAAAGACAAAAATGGCACCAAAAAAGAGTGATATTAATAAAAAGTCAGATAAAATTAGACAAGAAGAAAGAAGAAGAGAGAAAATTATCTCTAGATGCCTTCTCAGAGCAGTTGTTAGTAAAGACAGAGGAGTCTGATGTCTTAAACTGACACTGATCAACACATTCCAGAATTCAGACTGTTCTATAACAGATCTTGGCTCGATCAGCAGACCTACTTGTGAGCTAACACACCATATAAACACACTTGCTAGGGTGATATAGATTTGAAGTGACTTGGTTCAGAAGTTATTGCTTTTCATCTCCATTTCTTCATTGTATAACAGCAGACATGATGACACAATGGCAGACTTCGCCTTTAAAAACGTCTAATTGCAGCATTCATAAGTTCCCCATCACGTCTCAGAGGTAGCAATATCAACATAGTCAGCACACTGCCTAGTGCCCCACAGCTGAGTAAACAACATAATCTCAGTCCACGCTATTTTTTGATACTTTCAATTAAAATGAACGCTCGGTTTCTCTCAAACGCACATGATAAGACAATAATACCGTATTTCATGAATGGGAAAAGGAGGGTTATCATTTGTATCATCTCTGTTGTAATAACTATACGTATGGCCCCTTTTGCCCTCCATAAGGCAGTGGGGATTCAACGGCGTGAGTCTGCAAGACAGCCATGGCAGCATGCCCAAATCCGTGTCAGCCAGTGGTGATAAATATCTCTCAGTTCCTATGGTAATTTATACAGTTATGGGGATTGTTGTCATCGTTGCAATCAATTCACGCGTAGCGGTTTTCTGGCTCACGTGCAGCAGCCTTTCCCAATCCCAGCCGCATGCAGCTGATAAGTGTTCTGGAACAGAGAGGCAGAGTGAGATTGTGTTTCTGTGTGTCAAGGATCAACAGGGCAACCGCGCGAAGCCGGCAATAGCAGGCCCTCCCATGGATGCTATAGCGAGAGGAATAAGTCTTTCATTGGGTCGTATGTTTGCACTAGTATGTCATTGTGAGTGAGAGAGAGAGCGATAGGGACAGCCATAAGAGGAGTGGAAATTGTTCAGTAGGTTTGTACGGAGTGCTGTCGCACAAACCCAGACACGACTGACTGGATAATGAGATCCGGGAAGGAGACAAGGGCGCGTGAGCACAGCGTAAACCTCGCCGAGGGTGTCTGTGTGGTGCGCTTGAACAAAAAGAATAGACCAGGAAAATGCTACACCTACAACACAAATATCAATACCAGAATGGCAAATGTTTTGTAGAAATGTGGTTAATCAACAAAGAACCATGGGAAATAGGACAAGCTGGGGATGTCCTAAATTATGGAGTAAGAAATAGTCCTTTAAGAGATAGTTTATAAAATAATGATTTACTCAACTTCATGTTGTTCCAAACCTGTATGACTTTCTTTCTTCTATGGATCACAAAAAAAAAAAATGTACCCCATTGACTTTCTTTGCCTGTGAAAAGAAGACGACATTTTTCAAAACAAAAACATATTTTGCGTTCCACGGCAGAAATAAAGTCATACTGGTTTGGAACGACATGAGGGTTGAGTATGTGATGACAGAAATTTATCATGGCAATTCATAACTATTTTACGTTTTGGTGAATTGGTAGCTAATTCATATAAATTCATACAATCCGATTTCGCTCAGCTGACTGTTTAACAGGTAGACCTTCATGCATACATTTTTAAAAATAAAAATCTAATAACATTGATCAAATTCATACAAAATGGCAACCCCAAAATAGTTATGTTTTATCATGAGATTGAGTTTATTTTGGGGTGAACTATCCTTGAGCCTTGAGAGTTTTTGCAGACAGTAAAATATCATAGGGGTATCATTATCGCAAAATATCTTAAATAAATGGATATGAAATATTGATTTAAAGAAACAGGCTGAGACATGAAACTAGTACAGCAGGAAATCAGTTGACTGGAAAAACAGACAATCATTCAATTTAGTGGTCTTTACGCAAAAATATTTGACCGCAGAATTATTGACTAGTGAGATTCAAGCATTCCAAAGAACTGTGTTTTAAAGTGTGGCTAACATGAACTTTGAAGGTTTGGTCTTAAATAAAGATGACCCAGAAGAGCAAGCTAAGACATTTTCTGATGTTTAAGTGGGATGGATTAAATTATAATGCAATACAAGATGATTTCTTACCACAACACTCATGTAAAACAATTGTTAATTGTTGCTTAGTCAACAAATGTGTCTCTGTTTGTTTCTGCAGGTACATTGGTGCGTTAGGTGCACGGGTCATATGTGACAACATTCCAGGGCTGGTGAACAAGCAGAGGCAGCTCTGCCAAAGACACCCAGACCTCATGCAATCCATCGGAGAGGGAGCCAAAGAGTGGATCCGAGAATGCCAGCACCAGTTCCGACACCATCGCTGGAACTGCAGCACGCTGGAACGAGACCATACTGTGTTTGGCCGTGTCATGTTGCGCAGTCAGTATTTACGCTACACTTTATCATCATCATACAGTAATAAGACATGAACTATGCGACCCTGTATTATGTTAAAAAGCACCACATTTCATAAAGTATCAAACTGTTAGTTCAAATAAAGCTGTGTTCAGAGGTGACGCTGTCATGAACATGTCAGAGCCACCCCAAAATCAAAAGAAAGATATAAGAAGGTATATTTCGTAGGGCTGCCCTCGACTAAAGATTTTTCTGGTCGACTAGTCGTCGTTCCTTTTAAGAGATTAGTCGACTAATCGCATGTTTAAGCACCGTTTGCTTTCATTATTTTACAAAAGCACAACATTTTTTTTGTTATTGTGAGTGCACACAAATAAAAGTAGACTCTTCACAGATTCAAAAGTTGTATTACTCTTATCTGTATGACCAAAAATGACAGAGTATTTTAAGTGCAAGTGATCGCACCGGCACCTCCATGTTAACTGTAATGCAGTAAGCGCGCTACTATTCAGCTTTCACACTCTGCACAAACACTTGAATAGCCCACATTTTTCATTCAGGGGACACCTTATACTTATATTACATCTTGTAAAAACTGGTTCTAGGGCACCTTTAAAGTAGCCCAATTCAGACTGTTCGACTAATAAAATTTTCATCGACTAACCCTGTTCTTGTCAACTAACGGTTAGTCTATTATTATTATAGGGAAGCGCTAGTATTTTGCACAAAGAAAAAGCCGGTATACTGCCCAGCACTAGGTGTTGGCATATACCTGTACAGTAAATGCATTACAGACTTTCATGCTACAAAAACAAAATCTATGTAAAGCATAATGACAAGATAACGATCACATCAATATATCTGTTGTAGAGCTGCAAGATTCTGGATAAACTGAGAATCACAATTTTTTTTGTTTCAAATAGAGATCACGATTCTCCCACGATTCTGAACAGACAACTAAACAAAACATGTAATTTACTGGAGGTTCTGACAAATTGTTAATTGCTGCAGTCTATTTAAAAATGTTTAATTAATTTCAATGAACTATTTTTAAAATTCGGTTTGAATGACTCATATATTTTACTTTTTTCATAACTGGATGAATCGCCGTTTTTGAATGAATCTCTTGAATGAATGATTCAATGACAAATCCATTTTTTAAGTCACTTGTTGCCACCTACTGGTGTAATAAAGTAATTGATATAATCGTTATTTGAAGCCCAAGTTACTTTCAAAAGGTGATTTGCTATATTTTGATAACTTTCACAGACATCAGTATTTATATCCTAACTATAAACTTTTATCCCAGTGCTTCTGTGAAAATTTGAATATTTGTAACACAGAAATAAGACCCAGACAGTTTGTGAAGCTGTTTCATACCTATATATATGATAGCAGCTTGCTCTGTCTCAGTGGCAGCGCCAACAGAGATCTGAATGTTGATTTTGTCACATCTGAATCCGGTGTGATTTTGTCAGGCTTAATAGACAGATAAATCTTTGTCAAGTAGTAATAAGATCGCATGGGTGTTTGAATCGAGATCGCAATATTTTTACGATTAATCGTGCATCTCTAATCTGTTGGATAGTGGTAGGGACAAAAAGGTCTCCACTTCTCAAGTCTGAGAGAGAGTGGATATTCTCCAAATACAAGTGGCTAGTCGGAGGGGGTTCTCTACAGGCTGATGTATAAACAGTAATAGGAGATGTAAATATTTGTGCAGATGACTCTGGCAGACAGACAAAGCTGCTCTTTTTGACATATCACCCTCTGTTCTGGCTCAGTGCGTGAGCTGGAGGAGGAAAATGAGCAAAATAGGGGTCATTTTGCGCTACTTTGGCAAAAAAACACACCTCAAGGCTATGAGTGCAATCGACCAAAGAAACTAAAGGTGAAGGAGTGTCAGCTTGAATCAGTCGAATGTTAGAAAGCTGCAGGGTGGCCTCCCGCACTTAGTTCAGCCAAGGGGCTTAAATCTAGATATAATGTTAGAGAGTTGATATAACAAAACCACAGTGGATTTAACATCATATTAAGATCCTTACACCTCATCAGCCTGCTTGGCTCTTTTAAAACTACCGAAAAGTTACTTTTTTTTAATGTTAAAACACTTTCTGACAACTGTAAGTAAGCCATTCGTAGGTTGACACTAAGAGGGATTTCACACTAGGCACATTTGCTGTGGTCCGAGTGCAATTGTTCCAGGCGCCCCGCAGGGTTGGTCTGGTTTCACACTCACTTTATTCTATTGAACCCTGGTGCATTTGAGTTCATCTTACATGAACTCTTACATGCACAGCGCATGATAGAAAACAGAACGTGGGTCAATATATTGTGTATTTTTTTGTTCATTTGGTGCTATTATGCATGATTGACACCTGAGTTTACTGTATGTGCCTTCATGCTGCTTGCAAACGGAATCTTTTGAGGAGACAGCAGATCGCAAGCCATTCATTTGCTGCTCTAATTACACTCGCTCTACACGATGACACCGCATGCTCACTCTCACTTGTTTCTAACTAAACTGCCAGTGTGAAAGCACCCTGTAGTCAACATAAAACAATGTGCATAACCCACTTGGCACTGAAATTAGGCCACGTGTCCAACAAAGCGTTTTTAGCCAGTTGAAAACACCAGGCGCTCTGCTGCAAACGCCTAGCTGTGGGCGCTTGAGAGCACTTCGGCAGCGCGGCGTTTTTCGTTTTTTTCAGTTGAGACGCTTTGCTTGCTATGATACAGAATATCGGCAGAAGTGTTACTAGTATCTCATTTCAGAGATAGTTTGTTTTTGTACTTTTTCTATATAAAAATGTCGATACAATGTAAAGTATTTGCTCTAGCTCTTGTTTTAAATGATTTTGTTCCATTATTATGCTTGTTGTTGTCATCTGTTACCATTGTACAAGCAGGATGTGGTGCACTGTTGCCAAGTCTGTGGTTTTTCCGTGGAATTAGGCTACTTTAACAATGTAGCCGCGGGTTGTTTTTCATGTCCGCGGGTTGAAGCGACCCCAAATAACATGATATTTAGCCCCTAAATGTGAATTTTACCAGGGGAATCCCGCCAAAAAAACGGGACCCTCCTGAATGCAATTTTTACCGGGGGACCCTCCTGAAACGCTTTTGGGCTAGTTTTGAGTAGCGACTGGGTGGATTTTGGCTGAAACTCAAATGGCATACTTCTATGCACTTTCAGTCTTGTGGACTTACAATGGCTGCTGCATGCGCCTGTCCGTTAAGTCCATGAGACCGTAGGGTATCCCATTCTTCATTTTAGGTTTCAGAGGGGTGCTCGCGAGTGCCTCCCTTTGCGGCCACTATGCGCCCTCAATGCGCACTTTAGCTGAGCCCGCAAGTCTGCGAGCTACGCAGAGGACTTTATCCGGCAGTCAAAGCGCCGTTACATCATGAAAGTGCGGACTCAGAGAAAGACCGTAAGGGTTTAGGGTGCCATTTGGGACCGGGCCTTTGTTGTGAAAACCTGGCAACCCTAATGTGGGGGTTGGTTGGTGTGGTATTTGTCCCAACCCTCCTCTACTGTGATTGGACAGCTGGGTAAAAAGTGACCACAATGAACGCTGCATTTTACCGAAAGTTGAACAATCTTCAACTCTCTGCAACCGGTAAACACCACAGAGTGATCAGAGCTCAGCTTGAAATAGATGCTCAGCGCCTCGTCATGCTGCTTTTGTTTTAAAAACGTGGCACTCCCATTGAAAACAATTGGGAAAAAATGCTTTGGTGGACACACAGCCTTATACACTAAACTTGAAACTATTTTTGAAGCACAGAACTATACCACATTTTTAACATGCTAATATGAAAAATACATATTTTTCTCCTCCATCAGGTAGCCGTGAAGCAGCATTCGTTTATGCAATTTCTTCTGCCGGCGTGGTTTATGCCATCACCAGGGCATGCAGTCAAGGAGAGCTGAAGACCTGTGGCTGCGACACCCACAGGAGAGGCAGAGCCAGCGATGAAGAAGGGGACTTTGATTGGGGCGGCTGTAGCGACAACATTAACTATGGAATCAAGTTTGCCAAAGCTTTTGTGGACGCCAGAGAGAGGATGGTCAAAGATGCCAGAGCACTCATGAATCTGCACAACAACCGCTGTGGGAGAATGGTAAGTGTCAAGATTCTCAAATTTGATTGAGTATCATTGCAAAATAAACCCGAATAGGTAATCAGGCTATAACCCTGAAGGGGTTCATTTTGTGAAACATGGGGGGAAAATATCAGCAAGCTAATTATAAAAACTTGAACTTTTAATCTGGATTATGGAGTGGTTCATAGGTCATGGGTTGAGTTTTGTTTTCTTTAGGCAGTGAAGCGTTTTATGAAGACTGAATGCAAGTGTCATGGAGTCAGTGGGTCATGTGCTCTCAGGACATGCTGGCTGGCTATGTCTGATTTCCGACGAACGGGGGACTACTTGAGAAAGAAGTACAATACTGCTGTGGAGGTCATGATGAACCAGGATGGTACAGGCTTCATGGTTGCAGACCGAGAATACAAGAGAACAACCAAAAATGATCTAGTGTACGTTGAGAACTCTCCAGACTATTGCCTAATGGACCGATCGGCGGGTAAGCAACAAAGAGCTAAGTGTTGAGTGTTTTTGTACCAATATTTCCAAATTATAGTATGTACATCTAAGAGCAACTTGGCAAAATTCACAAAAGCTGTTAGAGAACATACCTGAATCATATTTAACCTCAAAAGAAAATCGGAATTAGTTTTTTTGCATTTGAATGAAAATGAGACTTATTTAAGGACTATTTAGATTTGGCATTGTTGCAGTATTAAGCACATTTCTCCCCCAATCTTTATTACTGCAATACATTAAATAATAAAGTATTTATACATCATTGTACCACTACCTTTAATTTATCGTGACTTACATAAAAATTATTGCATTTAAGTATATTTTTTTCAGTAACACAGTAATCATTTAAATTTATTACATTTATTGAAAATGATTATAGTAATGAGAATTACCAGAATAATGAGAATAATGACTATTATAAAAATAAAGATCAGAAGTAAAAGCATTTTGTTTATTGGAACTGAGGAATAAAAATATGCTTAATCATCATTAAAATACAGTTATAAAGTCTTAAAATAGGTCCTAAAATATGCTTGATTTTGTATGCTTTTATTAAATATAAATAATGTTTATATTTTTATTTTATTATAATTTATTTGTTATTTTTTGGAGTTAGGGCGAAATGGGACCTAGACTTGAAAATAGGGCTGCGTCAATAAATCTATGCTTCTCTCTCAAATTTATTCTGGGCTTAGTTTTTAACAGCAGATGGCGCTCTAGGCTAGTTTTTAACCGCACACTCAAACGCTCACAAAGAAGAGTGCTTGTCCTGATTTCAGATAACATGTTTTAGGAATATGTGAATGGCCTATTGACTCACAATGGAATAGTTTTACTATTGTAACTGAAAAATAATGAACCAGATATATGCCGAATCCCTTTCCTGCATTTATATTTCAGGTTCTCTGGGTACAGCGGGACGGGTGTGCAACAAGTCTTCCAGAGGCATGGACGGCTGTGAGGTCATGTGCTGCGGCCGTGGGTACGACACCACCCGTGTAAAACGTGTGACCAAATGCGAGTGCAAGTTCAAATGGTGCTGCGCTGTGGAGTGCAGGGACTGTGAGGAAACTGTGGACGTCCACACTTGTAAACCACATAAGAAACCCGACTGGCTCGATTTGACTTGACTGCTGTGTCCATGACCAATCAGCAGCTACTGGTGCTTTTTTGTTCTCAGGTTTTTAAAGTGGGCCACTGCATTGTGGGATGTGTAGTTTATGACTATAACGCTCTGATCTCCACTTGCAGAACCCTGAACTTTATTCGCCTTACATGATGCAAGAGCAGAGATCACAGGCCAGTCTGGAGCACTGGTAGACGGTGGGTATCATGGGAAATTATACAACGGGCATTGTCTGGTGTTTTATTGAACGAACTGTGATCAGGACACAATCCTTTCACTATTTTCAAACTGTAAAACACCTTTTACTGATAATATGTGTGCCTATATACATCAAATTATGTTTTTGGACAGCTGTGATAAATGCATTAATGCAGTTTTAGGGAAGAACAATATACAGCATCAGTTCAAGCTTCCCAAAGAACATAGCAAATAAATAAAATGCATTTCACGCCAAGAACAATTCCATTTAATTGTCCAAAATGATACTTTGAAGGGCGTTGTAAAAATATTGTCAAACAGCGATAACTGTGTTACCCTTCACTTACTTCATGGACCATGATTTTGATACACAACTTGTGCATGAAAGAATTAGATCAATGATCAGTGTATCATGACATATACCATTGTCATTGTATATATCAGAGAAATATATTTCATCTCTTGTTATCTTTTTAATACTTAAGCACTTAAACATCCCTTCAAATATGAGCACTTTTGTTTGGTTTGGTAGAGTTTGGTTCCGATTAACTTGTCTACGATCAAGTCAATATTTTCCCTGATGGATTTCTCATTGAAATGTGATGTTTATTGAAATAAAGAGTCCAAACCATCAGACTATAGACTATATGAAATTGTACACTCAAATCTGATTGGCTACATTAGTTTCTGAGAATAAAAGTGCACAGATTTGCTACAACGTGGGCTTCAGGTTGCTGGAATTACTCAGGGTTTGCAATGTAGCATCAAGTCTTTGAAAATACTTATAGTTTGTGTTGAGGCAGTCAATAGCAACTAAACAAGATGCCTTCAAGATGTTTTGTGCATGAAATAATAGCTACTCTGAAGCCGAACGGCCTCTCTGAATGTATTACTGCTCGCTTCATACTTATGTCCTCATGTAAAACCCACACTAAAGGCCAAATCATTGCTAAAATAAGACAGCAGCTTACTGAGATTGAGCAGTAAAAATAGTCAGGTTAGCATGACTTGCATTCTTCGCCATTCATTTTGTTGGTCTGAATGAAGCACCTTGGTTTGACAACATGGTTGTTTCTAAATTTGCTGTTAAGATGGATGAGTGAATGAAGCGCTCGGGTTGTCATGCCGGTCGGTAATGCATGTCCAAAATGGTGGCCTCATTAATCTAAAGCAACCTGAAACTGTCAGGTAAAGGCCATGGAAGCTTATTTTGTCATTGTACAAACTGCCATTGACGAAAGAGACTAAAAAGGAAAGCAGTTGCTATACAAACAGTGTCCTATTTATTTATTTTTTGGCCACTATATGTAAAATTGCCACAAAATCCTTAAAAAAATAAAGAAATGTATATATTTTTAAAACAAATATTTAATTATTTAATGAACTTAATTAAATCTACCTTGACAATACAATTATTCTGACTCAAAATTTCAAAAATCATTAGTAGACAGATTGATATGTCATTGATTAGAATTCCAAACGTCGCTTATATAATCAAATTCAGATTATCATTCTCACTGCTTGAATTAAACCATGTATAATGTTGCAGTTCCTAAAAAAAATCACTTTTTTAGCTTTATTAATTAGTCATTGCCATTGTTTACTGATTTTTGGCACTCAGCGAATGTTAATTTTGGATCCTGCACAGAAGTGATTCTGATCTCAAGCCATTCTAATTGGTGTCATGTTGTAAGACAGAGCAGCTCGACCAGATTTGTTTTCAGCTCTGTAATTCTTATATCAAGATTGAAGTCTCAAAGTGTGCCAATAGCTTTCTATTGTTACTTCATTTTCAGCATCGCATCCAAAGATACATTTTTCCAATTGTGGAATGTCAGAAATTTCCCACAGCTAGTCTGATTATGTTTTCCGTTGTTCAACAGCTCCACCTCACACCTTGCCGTTGCCAAAAAAACTTCTGTGTTGAGAAAGACTTGTGGAAAACATGTCAGAGTATGTTTACTTTTGAACATTGTAAAATTACCCCCTTGGCAGTGTGTAACCACTATGTGGTTAGTGTTGAAATTTATGCATGTTCCTAAACAGAATCGGCTAACATTTTAATTAGCGCACTAATCCGTACAAGGACATATTGATAGAGTCAAGGCGCTGAAAGCTAAAATAGTATTCACAACTTTTTGTTCTTTGGAGAGGACTTTGTGTATATTCATCGAGTCACATGATCATGTCCTCAGAGCCCAATATGTGTGTGGTCCTTACAACTGCATTCATTTTCAGTCAATTGTCCAAGATAACAATCTTGTTATGCTGAAAAACCTCACCAGCTGTTTCAAAGCTGAAAAAAAACAAAACAAAAAAAAAACAATTATACCCTTTAAAACTTTCAAATTAAGGTATGTTTCGGTTCAGATGACGTTTAAAAATTCAATGAAGTGATATAAGCAAAGACATGCAATTATTAAGTTAGGGAATGAGTTCTTCAAACTCCATAACCCTAAACGATACACTTCAACGCATAACAGTTTGTGCTACAGACCTGAATGTTACCTTAAATCACAAAAGCATGTTGAGGAGAGGTGTGATATTACATTTGTAGGCAATTTTAATTACAATTTTCACATGGCAAACAATAACAAATGTGGCATTCAGTGGATTCTTTAGGTGACACCCTAGCAACCATATACACACTGTGAAAACCATTCAGAACAACATGGGAACTCAATAGAAACACCCTGGCAACCATCCAAAACACCCTAGAAACTGTATAGCAACACTAGTGTTGTCAAACCTGGAATTTCCAACTTTGATATGATACCTTCTATACCTTCATATCAATATTCAATACCATTTTCGTTATTCAATCAAAGAGCAGCGAGTGATTTTCACTCTTTTGTTCTTTGATTAACATCAGCAGGTTTATTAGGCTACTGTCACTTTAAGAGCTTATGCACTGTTAACATGTATTTTCTCTCAACTATTCATGTTCCAAAACTGGCTGTTCTTACCTGAATACTTGGCAAGATGGGCATTTTGACATAATTTTGAATGTATTTGACAGTTTAAGCGCAATAAGTCATGAAAAAGAAGTCAATTTGGCATGCTGTTTGAAAGGCGGCTTTATGTAAACGGCCAGCTTACATAGATCAATGGTGCACATGCTTAAATGGTGTGAGCGCGAAACCTGCGGGAATGACTAAAATGATGTGCAATACAAGCACTATTCAACCAGAGCGAATGACACGAGTGAGTGAGAGGAGGAGGGTGTGTCTCAATTCGCAGTCGGAGAGAAGAGAGAATGAAAACGCGCAGCTGTTATCGGTGTATCGATACTGCAGAAAAGGAGGATTGGAACCGTTTCAGATATTTC
This sequence comes from Megalobrama amblycephala, assembly GCF_018812025.1. Classification (NCBI taxonomy): domain Eukaryota; kingdom Metazoa; phylum Chordata; class Actinopteri; order Cypriniformes; family Xenocyprididae; genus Megalobrama; species Megalobrama amblycephala. The sequence goes on from NC_063051.1 coordinate 7,152,504, forward strand.
AGTATCGATACATATCGAAATATCAATATTTTTGACTACTAATAGCAACACTGAAAATGACTCCGAACACCTCAGCAAACATACAGCAATGCCCTGGCTACCATCCACAAGATCTTAGCATAATGGTGATGGGTTTCACACAAGCAAAATATAAATATATAAATATTTTAAAAAATATACATAAAATACTGAAATTGTACTTGAAACCACAACTTAAAAATACATTTGAAACCCTACGAATACCCTTGCTCATACCGGAATGCCGCATTGGGAACTGTGAACTTCTATTCCACAGATCCAGAGCAAGTGTTTGGTCTTGAGGGCAGATTTATAGGGGAGATAAGCGTTATATATACGTGACCTTTGGGGACGAGTGTGGCTTGGCTCCCAGAAGCGAGTGGGTGTGAGCGTTAGCACGCTTGCTGTCAGACGGAGCTTACCAGGCCGCCGGCGTGGGATTAACACATAAAAACTCTTATCTTGTGAGTCAGCTGGCAAGAATGTAGCTCTTCCAAAACTTTCAATGCAGCACTCCTGTGAGGAGCGCCAGAGGACTTTCATTTTTGTTTAAAGATGTATGGGGAGTGAGATCCATAGATATATACATAGATGCCTCATTAGTGGCTGTTTCTATGGTGTGCTATACGTTAGCTGTCCGCCATATTGGAACGGTCAAACCCAGTCTGTGAACATTCGAGAGCAAATTGACTATGAATATCTTTATCTGACTTCAGCAGATGATTTTGCTAAGCTTACACAATACAACAAGACAAAGGCGTCAGCTAACACAACATAAAAAATTTCCTGTAATATTGAGTTAATACATATATAAAAAACATAAACTAACACATTATCACCTGTGAAAGGTTATTCCATTTCTTTGGGAATTTAAATCTTGGTGGTTTTTACAACCAGAAGCTGCTCAATGTTGTGGCATCATTAATTCTAACTGTGAGTGACGACGTGCTGACCGTTCCAAGATGGCGGGCGCACCAACAAGTCTGGAAAGGCTGAATGTGGCATCTATGTACAAATAAGATTGTACAAAATACATATGAATTTGCTACCAATTCGCCAAAAAGAAAAATTAGTTACGCAACTGGGTTGATATGGCTAGCACTAGGACACCTGTCCTCGACAAACCACATGATTTGAGGTATCAGTCATGTCCAATTACCCAAATAGTGTGGGACGAGTTACATGCATAGGCGGAGGGTGAACCAACTCCAGGGTAAGGATGAGGAGATGCACTTCCACTTTAAAAAACACATAGATTTCCTTGAAATAGTTGCAATTTACATGTCACCGAACAACCTACACATCCCAGCATAAATGCTCCTGATAAATTATTGGTTATTAAAGCGTCTTCGTTCATAAACCACTGTTAATTTTAACAGAAAAGCAAGCATACTGTATGCAGGATTTGCCATGGCAGAAAGCCTTGTGTTTTAAGTAGTGTGTTTTAAGGGGGAAGTATTAACAGGATTTAAAAAACGAAATAACCGGCATGGGAAAATTACGTCGGTTAGGGGCTCTGAATTTCAGTTTCGATTACTTTTCAATTAATCGTCCCGCCCTACGCTGGAGTTTTTGTTCAGTGCTAACTGAAACACCTCTGATTGGCCATTGCGTTCAAGAAATCAACAGATATGGTTGTGATTGGCTACAATGCTCAACGCTGCAAAAACACATTGTAAATAGAAACCTTTGACGTTCTCCAGAGCGCAAACAGAGATTCGCACTGGATCGTTTGCCAAATCTGTCTCGCCAATATGCTATTATTAGAGAAAACCGATCCTAGAGAAGCAATTATGGGCAGCTTTTCTCTCTAAAAGCAACCAGAAGCAGAAGCAGCGGCAGGCAGTGGTTTGAGTGAGAAAATTCAATGCTAGTTTCAAGTTCTTGCCCAACCTCACACACACTCTACCTATGGTTTAGTTTACTACTTAATGCTTTATAAGGCTTTGACCAAATCCTTAACCCTAAGGCGAGATCCATTTCTAAGAGTGGCATTATACGTTGTAATACAGACACAGGTTTAATTTAACATAGCAAAGATTTGTATAGGATCTCATGGGACAGTATTTGCTGTAAACATTATTTGCTTGTTTGTCACTAGGTTTTGTTACACTCTGTGGCTTAAGCCTGCAGTAAACTGCCAACCTGAACAAATCCTGACCCCTGGAGAGCGCCAGTTAAGACGCCCCCAAATGTACTTAATCCAGCTGTAGGGCACCAGCTCTGTCAGCACACAGTAAACGTGCCTGTTATGGTATCAAGGGAAAAATATTCTCGTCCTTCACAGACGTTCGCCAGGATAATTTCCCGTGACATATTTTACCTTCTTTAAGCAGCATTTGTTTGCAAATATATGACTGAATAACATTCTCCTGTGTGGGATCTAGAGTAGCCGTGCATCACAATGGCTTCTGGATCACTGGTTTCAGTCTCTTTTCTATTCTACATTCAATACCTTATGGAGATTTATTCTGACCCTGCACAACCCCGTCTGACCGTTGTATGGATGACTGCCAAACAAAACAGGTGGTAGCGGGACGTTTGATGATCAGACACCATGCTTTCGTCTCATATGTAGCTGTGAACATCCATGTCCATGCCAAATATGTTGAGAGGCATAGCTGTGCTTTAAAGCGAAACCTGGGAAAGAATTTTGAACAATACTGTGTAACTTTAGCAGCCATCTTAGGTATAATACATATGACTTGAAGAAACTTTGTAAACGATAAAAAGATCATTAAAAAGTATGTCACAATGGAAATGTATAACTGCATAATAAGTATATGTATGTTCATGTAATTTAGTGTACACTGTACAAACATTATGCTAGTATTCCATTCCAAATTGAGAAAATATTAATTAGGAAACCTATGAATCCCAGTTAGAAGACTCCGTCCCCACATCAGAAGAGGTGTTAGCGCTCAGAGCAGGACAGGAACCGATAGAGAAGTGTTTATTTACAGGTAAAACCCACTTAGTGATGTCGACTATTTACAGTAGCTACATAAAAACAATCTGAAAAGACACTATTTACCAAACTCAAAGTGGCACATGGAAACATGGAGAGACAAAATCCAGACCAACCTGCATAACCCTTTTTGCTGCTATTAAAGCCACCTATTCTATTTCTCTTCTTGTTTTTGTAAATTTTGCATATTTAAAAATAGTTCAATCTTTTTATCACCTACAACTATATAACTTACAGAAATACCACGAACATATGTGAACCTTATTCTTCAATGTGCAAGTAAACTATTTCCTGTAATTTTGTACTATTTTCCTTCCGATTCATTAGCCGCTAACTAGAATAACAGACGAATTTAAAGGTGCAGTAAAAGATAAAACGATTTGCTCTACAAACCACTGTGTTTATGATTACGATAATTAAAATAATATTATAACAAGTACCAGTTTGCAACATCAAACAGCATAACGGACTGTTTTTGTACAGCTAAAATAACTGGACGCGGCTCAAACCGGAAGCCTGGCACATTCAAGTTTGTTCAAGTTAAAAACGCCCGCGCCTGCTCTTACGTTAAAAATAAAGTATAAGTTAGATATAAGGTTATTTATTTTATGGGAATGTTTTATACTGACCTGCCTCGTGCCTCCCGCGTGCGACATCCTACATTTGCCTTCTTTCAACGTCATTTCTGAAAGCCCGCCAATAAATCTACCTTATTACAAGGTACCACAACAACGGAAAGAAAACTTTAGTAAAACAAGTGTTTTGGAATGCAAATATTACTATTATTGCATAAAAGATTGTTAAATTAAAATATAATTTTGCTTATCTCTGCAAAGTATGGAAGCACTTTCCGCCACTAGATAAAAAAAAATAAAAACAGTAAGTTAGGCTAATTGCAACTTTTTATATCACAATTGCAAGTTTATCTCTCACAGTTCTGACTTTTTTTCCCCCTCAGAATTCTGACTTTTTTTCTCAATTGCGTGATATAGTCAGAATTACGATATATAAACTCACAATTGCGAGAAAAAAAAGTCAGAATTGCGAGAAATAGTTTCACACAATTGTGTTTATATCTCACAATTGTGAGAAAAAAAGTCTGAAACTTGACTATATCACGCAATTGTACGGAAGAGGATTAGGGCCAAGCAATAATAAAAAAATAAAACCATCTCGAGATTAAAGTTGTTAAATTTCGAGAAAAAAGTCGAGATAAAATGTTGAGAATAAACTCATTAAATTATGAGAAAAAATTCGTTAAATTACGAGAACAAATTCGTTAAATTTAACGAGTTTTTTCTCGTAATTTAACGAGTTTATTCTCAACATTTTATCTCGACTTTTTTCTCGAAATTTAACGAGTTTTTTCTCGTAATTTAACGAGTTTATTCTCAACATTTTATCTCGACTTTTTTCTTGAAATTTAACAAGTTTTTTCTCGTAATTTAATGTGTTTATTCTAAACATTTTATTTTGAAATTTTTCTCGAAATTTAACAACTTTAATCTCGAGATGGTTTTATTTTTTTATTATTGCTTGGCCCTAATCCTCTTCCGTACAATTGCGAGTTTATATCTCAGAATTCTGAGGTTTTTTTCCTCACATTTGCGAGTTATAGTCACAATTGTGAGAAAAAAAGTCTGAAACTTGACTTTATATCATGGAATTGCGAGTTTGTATCTCAGAATTCTGACTTTTTTTTTCTCACAATTGCAAGTTATAGTCACAATCGTGAGAAAAAAAGTCAGAATTGCGAGAAAAAGTCAGAACTGTGACTTTATATCACACAATTGCGAGTTTATATCTCTCAATTCTAAGATAAAAATTACTTTTTTATTTAGTGGCGGAAACGGGCTTCCATAGCAAAGCACTCTTGAACATTGGAAAGATTAAATAAAAAGAGAATTACTTATGTTTTTTTTTTTTTTTTTTTTACAGACAATGTTATACTTGTCTTTTGAAATCTGCTACCCATGAGTATAAAACATTCAATATTTTCGTGGTACATCCTTTTAAGATTTTTATGTAAAGATGTGTAACCATATTTTGTCAGATTCATCACCCAGATCTGCCTCATTTGTAGAACAGCACATCATCACAAAATTAGTGATATTTATGACCATAACCGCAATGCCTGACTGTCTTTTCTAATGTCTCCAGTTCAATTTCATCAAGCCTTCATTCTGTTATAGTACTGTGTGAACATCCTGTTTCATCTGTATAACCAACTCACCCTCATGCTGTGTATGTGAACTTTTGTTTAGCGAGATCTTCTAAAAACAGACACATTATTTATTGCTGAATCTTCAGGGTAAGGCCAGTCTTTTTCCTCAGTGATTGCATCAGCACTGTATCACCGTGGCAACCTGCCTTGAGGCCATAGCAGGCATATATTTAAACGGGATTAGAGGCAGTCAAGGCATAGAGGTTGAGAGACGTTTAGTCGACATGTTCATATTGACTTCTGCTGTTATACTCAACAATGTCAGATGACAACAAATACTGTAGCAAAAGAGAAGTGTGTCAAAGAGCCAAAACATTTTTATTGTCAGTACAGGTGGGCACTTTACGCATGTTACATGTACAGTAGTGTTTTTGAGTGCAAGTATGTGTGAATTGGTGTACGTCAGACGTTTGCAAGTTGATGCCACAGGCAGGAGGGCATAAAACTCTCCATCTTGTCTGCAAAAAAGCCCAGTGGTGCAAAGAGGGTGCTGAAGAACTGCAGAGAGAGAAAGAGAGGAGAGAAAACAGTCAAGACGTGCGACGTAGCATTTACAAAGAACTTACTACTAACTAACCACACACATCTTAAAGATTTCATGCAAGATATTTAAACAAATGCTTACATTTCTAAAGCAACGGATGTACTGAATGCCAAAATAAGTGCCACATGTGGGTGGAAAGTGTAAATATGTGTAAGAAAATGTAAACACATTCATTATATGTTTTCATGATCTACATTTACATATTCGGGATTTATAAATATATATTCTGATTTACATATTCAGGATTTACATTTATATATTCAGATTTGTATCTATATTTTCAGACGTATAACTATATATTCAGCTTTACATTTATATAGGCCTATTCAGACAACTTACATTTATGTTATTAGCGACACAGGTGGCCGTTATGTGAACTGCAGTCAGTATATTATAGCAATTGCTCATGCTCGTACACACGTAACGGACAAAGACGCTGAACGTGATGCAAGGTCCCGATATACTCACATAGAATTTCTTTTTCGTTCTTTGCTTAGAAGGAAAAAGAAGTTGGAAATAGGTACCTTTGCAGCTACATACTGTTAACGAACATCCAAACGTTGTGCTGAGAGCGCCGTTTAGATGAATATGTAAATGCTGTGCGCTCTCAATAGCAAAATAAATATACACGACAAAATGTCAGCAAGGAAAAAGGTCATATGGATACTGTATGTTTGCACAAGCTCTACAATTCACTGGCATCACTAAATAGTTTGATTATAAAGTATATTTGAGACTATAGATCTGGTTATGTGAGAATGTAATTTGAATTAATCTATTTTTGACATTTCTATTTTACTTTGACATTTTATTCTGTATAATCCTGAAAATTGTATAAGCGTTCATTTTATGCATCACTGAATGGAAGAAAGGCTCTCAGGAGTGCGCGTAAACGTCACATCCTTCGAATTTTTCTGGCAAAACCGACCCGAGTCCTTAAAATCAGTCTACAGGTTTACAGGCAGGTCTATGACAACTTAGGACGTCGGGGAAGGTCTAATTTTGTTACAAGCTATTCACACATTGGTACGGAAGAGGATTAGGGCCAAGCAATAATAAAAAATAAAACCATCTCGAGATTAAAGTTGTTAAATTTCGAGAAAAAAGTCGAAATAAACTCATTAAATTATCAGAAAAAAGTCGTTAAATTACTAGAACAAATTCGTTACGAATTTGTTCTCACAATTTAACAACTTTTTTCCTTCCTTACATATTAGTTGGAAGTTACTACAGTAAACATTTTTTTTTTTTTAACAAAACAACATTGATATGAATTTTAGCCCTAAACTGCAATATGATCAAGACAGATGTGAAATGATGTTGACATGAGACATGAGGTCCATGAAAAACACCTGTACAACCTGAAACTAAAAAAAAGAAGTATTGCTTTTGCAAGCTCATGCACACATTTCTTGTGTTGTCTGCCCCTTTCATGGACTATCCAAGTGTCTGAGCCACAAGCTGTCAGAACGTTGCCTTTAAAGTGCCTGAAGTGCTAGACGTAAGTATGATAGAGTTTGTCCCTCTGGGCTACTACTTGGAGGTCCTGACAGACACAAACAAGAGGAGAAAAAAAAAAAAAATCTCTGGATGGCAACCAACTTTAAGACCGTAAAGCTGGCGTGAATCAGTTCCTTTGAAAAACACTGAAACCGCCATAGTTCTATCCACCATAAACAAGCCCCTAATGTGTTTATGAAGCGATACATTTCACGGATGAACAGATGTTTATGACGGAATATGGGAAAGGAAGCCCTGGGCCGCACGTCGGAGAGGGAGGAAAACCGAGCAGAGTGGAGGCTGGAGAGGTATCATCCATTTTAACGCAGATCCAGGAAATAGATAGTGCTAACGTAAATATGTGTTGTAAGATGACAAACGAGGTTGATAAAAAGATAAAGGCCATTGAGGCTGCATGTCCTCACATTCAGGAATTTATTGCAATTACAAATTAGGGCATCGTTCCCCAAGGAGGACAAGATGTTTGCAGTGGATGGGGAACAAAGCACGCGTGTGTGTTCGCGGGCAAACGAGGGAGTATAACGGAAAAAAGAGCGACTTTGAATGCGTGTCGGAGGTGAGCCCTCCCATGGCGTCTAGCGCAACAATTCAAGTGTGTTCTGAAATCATTCACTCACTATTATTAATTCACACAGATGAATGTAATCAATGATAAGACAATATATATATATATAATATATACTTTCCTATAAAACTAAATTAAACAACAATCTCTTAAATATTTTCTAATTACATTAAATATTTTCATTTAATTTCATGACCATTTTTATTAAACATGGACCTTTTTCATTAAAAATTTGGATATTTTATTCTGTACAATCCTGAATAAGCGTTCATTTCATGTGTCACTGAATGGAAGAGAGGCTCTCAGGAGTGCTCGTAACTGTCACATCCTTTTAATTTTCCCGGCGAAACCGACCCGAGTACAGACGTACCTGCTTGGCCACAGTTGCCTCAAAGTCGTGCATCTTCGGAAGTGGAGCGTGCACAAAGTTACAAAAAATGCTGTGCACAGCACACCACCACGAGAAATGGTGTCTCATGCACTTAAAGGGATAGTTCACCCAAAAAAGAAAATTTGATGTTTATCTGCTTACCCCCAGGGCATCCAAGATGTAGGTGATCGTTTCGTGTCTTGTGTCGTCACGAGCCACAGGGTTTAATATGGATTTGTCTGTGCATGTTTTTTTTAACTCTTATAGATGGAGTTCCCATTGCCATGCATTATACGACTGACAGACGGCAAGGGTTGGAGTTAAAAATCTTCATTTGTGTTCTACTGAAGAAACAAAGTCACCTACATCTTGGATGCCCTGGGGTTAAGCAGATAAACATCAAATTTTCATTTTTGGGTGAACTATCCCTTTAACCCGCACAACTGCCCACACCACGATGACATCATATTTGCCATGCGCACCTTTGCGTTTGTGCGGACACGGCGAGTATAAACAAGGCTTAAGATATTGTAATGTAATCAATGATAAGACAAGAATGCACTGCCACGAAATGCACATCCTGGCCATTGGAAAGACTAGAGGTTGGTGTACAAACAATTTTAAAGGCCTATGTGTCTTTACTTCCGCTTCTTAATTTCTCTTATCCATTTTCCACCCTTCTGAGGACTGTACATAAGTTATTGGTTAAAGTATTGTGCATATAAAGGTGTTGGACAATGAAACTGAAACACTGGCCAATATAGTGTTGGAGGTTTCACGCCTATATATGCGTGGCCCGGTGGCTAAACTTCACTGATTTTACATTCCATCAGCTTGAGCAGAATGTGAAGGTTGAATAGTGCATCTCGCTGGATCATCTGTGACCAGGACAGCAAGTCTTTGTGGTGTATCGAGAGCTATGGCATCCAGGGTAATATCGGCAAGCCACCACCTAGGACGAACCGCATCCAACAGGACTAACTGTTGATGCAAAAGGAAGCTGTCTGAAAGGGATGTCCCTAAAACCAGGTGTTTCAGTTTCATTGTCCAACTCCTCTCTGTGTGTGTGTGTGTGTGTGTGTGTGTGTGTGTGTGTGTGTGTGTGTGTGTGTGTGTGTGTGTGTGTGTGTGTGTGTGTGTGTGTATGTATGTATGTATGTATGTATGTATATATATATATATATATATATATATATATATATATATATATATATATAGTCAACATTTGAAGTGGATCAAAAAAGTTCATCAAAGTTGTTCTAAGAACTAGGATGTCCTAAGAAGAAGGTATTAGGACAACTTTGATGAAAGGTTTTGATCCACTTCAAATGTTGACTACTGTGTATATATATATAATTAGAATGTGCACATGTAACCCCTCCTGTTCGAACCGCCTGCTCTAAGTGGGACTTGAACCCGGGTCCGCTGGCATGGGCGCTATAACAAGGAGGCTAAAGACCGCAGTCTCTAGCGTCAGTGAGGTTTACACATATAGCTCTAGTATGTTTGTGGTAAAACTCACACAAAAGGCAAAACTTACAGTTAAATCAGTAATATTGTGAAAAAGCATTTATTTAAAAAAACATTATATATACACTATATAATTATTAGGATTTATTATTACAAATATAAGTAGTAGTAGTGGTAGCAGCTGTAGTATTAAAAATGAATATAATAATATTGTTATACATCTATTTTTAGAGGGCTTATTTTTTTAAGAAAATTGGATGCCCATGCAAATCTTGCTGCCACACAAAGCTAAAGCCTTTTTTATACTTTCCTATAAAACTAAATTAAACAACAATCTCTTAAATATTTTCTAATTACATTAAATATTTTCATTTAATTTCATGACCATTTTTATTAAACATGGACCTTTTTCATTAAAAATTTGGATATTTTATTCTGTACAATCCTGAATAAGCGTTCATTTCATGTGTCACTGAATGGAAGAGAGGCTCTCAGGAGTGCTCGTAACTGTCACATCCTTTTAATTTTCCCGGCGAAACCGACCCGAGTACAGACGTACCTGCTTGGCCACAGTTGCCTCAAAGTCGTGCATCTTCGGAAGTGGAGCGTGCACAAAGTTACAAAAAATGCTGTGCACAGCACACCACCACGAGAAATGGTGTCTCATGCACTTAAAGGGATAGTTCACCCAAAAAAGAAAATTTTATGTTTATCTGCTTACCCCCAGGGCATCCAAGATGTAGGTGATCGTTTCGTGTCTTGTGTCGTCACGAGCCACAGGGTTTAATATGGATTTGTCTGTGCATGTTTTTTTTAACTCTTATAGATGGAGTTCCCATTGCCATGCATTATACGACTGACAGACGGCAAGGGTTGGAGTTAAAAATCTTTATTTGTGTTCTACTGAAGAAACAAAGTCACCTACATCTTGGATGCCCTGGGGTTAAGCAGATAAACATCAAATTTTCATTTTTGGGTGAACTATCCCTTTAACCCGCACAACTGCCCACACCACGATGACATCATATTTGCCATGCGCACCTTTGCGTTTGTGCGGACACGGCGAGTATAAACAAGGCTTAAGATATTGTGGGCTTTTGCTAGGGTGTTTAACAGTGGTAAAAATGTAATGCACAGCCTATTTCGTTCCTTTAATAGAACATTACAGACAGTTACTGGTCTCATAAGGAACACTGGTTTATACCGTCTAGAGTGTCATTGACAGATACTTCATTCTTATATTGCAACACAATGAAATGTTTATCTTGGAAGTTCAGTGATTGTGTCTTTCTCTTCTAAACAAAAAAATAAATAAATAAGGGCAAAGAGGGACAAGAGGTAAGCCAAAAAAAAAAAAAAAAAACCCAACACAAAAAAAAAAAAACACTTTTGGGTTTGGTGAGGCGTGCAGATACTCACGGCTTTGACGAACACCCCCATGAGCTCTGGAAACTGGTGTGTGAGCATGGCCAACATGGCACAGAAGGAGCAAAGGCCCGCTGTGAAGAGGATGAAGAAAGGAAGCTCCTTCTTTGGGTACACTGAGACCTCGTGAAATGCTGGAAGAAAAAGAAAAAGACATATCCTTTAAACAAGTCTACAAAATGTTCCTATTGTTGTTAATTTTCACACCTCTTGACTTTTAACACTCTATGCTTGTGCTAACAGTTCATATTTGTATATAATGACAGATATGTGTATACTTACAAGGCAGAAGCTCTCTGTCTGCGGTCTCTGTGCATCCTGGGTAAGGATAGAAGAGATGACCCTTCTCCAGAGGGTATGGAATAATCCGGAAAGCTACAAGAGCCAAAAGATGTGGACTGATATCAGGTGAGATAATTTACATTTTGTTTTACAGTAAACCGCTTACAATAAAATTCCAGGGGTTTTCAGATAGTATCATGATGATAATACCATGCCATTCTTTTATACACGAATGTGATTTTGTGTAAAAAAGGAAAGATGTGCACTGTACGTACTGCCTTCCCAGGTACAGTGTAGCAGGTTGAGCGCCCCCTCTGCTCGTTTCCAGTGCTGCAGGTGAAAGAAAGCGTATGCCACCGCCTCACTGTCTCCCCTCTTCAAAATATGCTCAGGTGGCAAAATCAGACTCTTCATCTCTAATAAATACTGCAACGACACACAAAACACATTTTTAAAGAAAATTCAGCACAATAAATCTCATTACCATAAAGCAAAATGCCACTCTCATTAGTGAAAGATATTTTTTATTATATACAGTACAGTCCAAAAGTTTGGAACCACTAAGATTTTTAATGTTTTCAAAAGAAGTTTCGTCTGCTCACCAAGGCTACATTTATTTAATTAAAAATACAGTAAAAAACAGTAATATTGTGAAATATTATTACAATTTAAAATAACTGTTTTCTATTTGAATATATTTCACAAAGTAATTTAATCCTGTGATGCAAAGCTGAATTTTCAGCATCATTACTCCAGTCTTCAGTGTCACATGATCCTTCAGAAATCATTCTAATATGCTGATCTGCTGCTCAAGAAACATTTAATGTGTACAATTGTACAAAATATTTGTGTACAATATTTTTTTTCAGGATTATTTGATGAATAGAAAGTTCAAAAGAACAGGGTTTATCTGAAATCTAATCTTTTGTAACATTATAAATGTCTTTACTGTCACTTTTGATTGATTTAATGCATCCTTGCTGAATAAAAGTATTCATTTCTTTAATTTCTTTTCAAAAAAATAAAAATAAAAATTCTTACTGACCCCAAACTTTTGAACGGTAGTGTATAATGCTACAGAAGCTTTGTATTTCAGATAAATGCTGTTCTTTTGATCTTTCTATTCATCAAGGAATCCTGAAAAAAAAAGTACACAACTGTTTTCAACATTGAAAATAATCATAAATGTTTATTGAGCATCAAATCAGCATATTAGAATTATTTCTGAAGGATCATGTGACACTGAAGACTGGAGTAACGATGCTGAAAATTCAGCTTTGCATCACAGGAATAAATTACTTTGTCAAATATATTTAAATAGTACACAGTTATTTTAAATTGTAATAATATTTCACAATATTACTGTTTTTTTACTGTATTTTTAATTAAATAAATGTAGCCTTGGTGAGCAGACGAAACTTCTTTTAAAAACATTAAAAATCTTAGTGGTTCCAAACTTTTGGACTGTACTGTATACAATTATTTTTCATTATATGAATATATTATTTATAATATTATTAAATTGTAACATTTAAACAAATAAATAAAAACTATCAAAAGTAAAAAATATCTATACATTATAATAATAATAAACGTAATAATCACAATGACTAAAATATTAATTTTATTAAAAATGCTACATTTTGCTGTATTTCTTACTGCAATATATAGGGTTTGGGTTGAAATGTGACACAGACATTCACCCATACATATGAGAGCTTTATATTTATACAGAGTCTGTATGTGTGTGAGAGCAGTCAGTCCCAGGCTCCGGGCCCCAGGGTGAATGTTGTAGAGGGCAATACAGCAGGATTAAATGGTATTATCCAAAGGATAACCTTCCCAAAGGCCCTTGGCTGTGATTATTGTACATTGCAGCTTGATTCGACTGATTCCCTCTACAACGTGTCAAGCGCCCCTTCTGAATTTTGAACAAATATCCAAACATATCTTTCCGTAATAATCACCACAATGGATATGTCAGAATGTACACAAACATGTGCTTCGTAGATATGGGTAATTTAGCTTTATGATCATGCTGACATTCGACAGGCAGCTGTCCTACACAACATGCCCGCACACAAACACTGTCTTTTATGGCGGATCAAGTGTCAGTGATGGGTCTCTTTTATGTGGATGTTCCTCTTAAGCCCCTGCTGAACTCCCATAAGCCGCTGTCTCAGTCTGTCTCGTATCTCTTTTCACTTGACCGTATGGACTCTGAGCGATGACATCACACTACAGCGGTCTTGGAGATGCCATGTAAAGGTGAGGTGCAGGTGTCCAGTGACGGATGACATAGTGGATTATATTTTGCACATTTCTGGAATGTCAATGTGTTAACTTAAGATATAAATGTAATGTGTTTAACAATAATATAATGCTTTTAACAAATTATAATGCTTCATTTTTTTTATGAATTATACTAATAGTTCCACTTTTGCCCACTAAAATAGTGAAAACCATACACTACCATTCAAAAGTTTGAGTGGCTAATTTTTTTAAATTATTTAAATCTTTTTAGAACATTATAAAAGTCTTATCTATTTCAAATAACTTCCTATTCATCAAAGTATCCTGACAAAAATCAGGATTTCCACAAAAACAACCGTTTTCAACATTGATAATAATAATAAGAAATGTTTCTTTAGTGGCAACTAGCAAATCAGCATATTTGAATGATTTCTGAAGGATCATGTGACACTGAAGACTTGGGTAATGATGCTGAAAATTCAGCTTTGCCATCACAGGAATAAATTACATTTTAAAACATATTAAAACAGGACAGTTACTTTTAAAATTGTAATAATATTTCAGAATTTTCTGGAGTTTTTTTAATCAAATAAATGCAGCCTTGGTGAGCATAAGAGACTTTCAAAGACATTTAAAAATCTTATCGACCCTAAAATTTTCAATTGATACTGTATATTGTCAAATTAACAAAAAGTAAATATTTTCCCAGATAATATTTTCAGTACAATAGCTTTATAATATCATACTTAATATGTTTCTCACACAATATAAAGTTCACTATATGGCTGTTTTTATATTTTAGCAAGTCAAGCAATAAAGTACAAAAGATCATGACATTTAACATATCATTAAGTGCCTTTTTGCCTTTATGAAACAATTACTTCATAATAAAGATATGAAGGACAACTTTTCATTCATTCATTTATTGTAAATATAGTCACAATCTCTTGTACCTTATTGCTTATGTAACAGCAGTGCTTCCCACACTTATACTTTACTTGGGCGGGCCGCCCAAGTATATTTGGAGACACATTTTTGCTTTTATTATTTTTATCCTCCTATACTTTTATATCCACCCAAGATAATGAAACCATCCGCGATCGAATAACTAGTCGTTTCGTACCTGCTCGTTGTGTGTGCATCAGAACTGTTTACTCCCGCTAACATTATCACGGGCGCTGCATTTTTCAAAGTCACAAGGCGGCGCTGTTGCGTGTTCTGCAGGCTCGCGCAACAGAGCTTCAGACTGCTTCAAAGTGATTCTCAATCAATGAAAAGCGCAGATTTATGCCAAGCGATTGCTAATGAACTCAAGTTGATGAATTATTAGAAAATCTACTTCATGGCCTTTATATAAAATGTTTAAGACGGTTGTAAGAATCTGAAGGATCAGCCTGCAATAGTACAGACATTTCAAAATAAGAGTCCCGGTGTATTTCGGGCTTGTTTATAATTAAAAGTCACACGCTAAGTTTTTTCTTTTTCTTTTGGGCATTATTTGACACATATATTATTCATTTTATAAATTTTACTAGTAAAATCAATATTAATATTAGTAATATTAGTATGTAATTAAATGTAATCATATGCTATGTAATTAAAATTAATTTCAATAAATAAAAATACTGTTAAACATCACACATTATTTGTTTGTCACATGTAGTAGACCATTTTTGTGCCGTGGGTAATAGGAGGATTTTTCACCCGGCTACCACCGCAAGTATATTTCAAACCTGTGGGAAGCACTGAACAGTGTAAAATATTACTGCATTGCCCAAACTCTACAAGTTCGACTACATTTAACATCTTTAAATATGTGTTCCAACTCTAAAGCCTTTTGCAAAAGGTTAAGGGAAATACAGGATCTATACAGATGGAGGTATAACTTCAGGACAGACTATTACACACAAATGTAATAGTACTGACATTCAACACCCTCTATGCTCATTATGGAGCGTCCTTTTTTGCCATAGGGCCAGATTTGGCATATGAAAGACCAGGTGTATGCGTTTATATTTGCTGCACATCTCAAACAGGTGCACTTTGTAGCCTGATACAGCATGTCTGGGGTGCACAATACCCTTTCGTCTGGTGTTTGGGTGTGAAGGGGTTGTGTACTTTGAAGTCAGATCTAGTGTTTTGGAAAGCGGCAAGTTGAAGCCAGGTACAAAGAAAGAAATAGATGATGGGAGTCAAAACATCTTTAAAAAGCATAAAGAAATATCAAAGGTGATATAACTTTCACCCTAAACACAGTTTACGGAAATCTGTGTTTGGCAGCCTTGGGTCGACACAAGCCCACCTGCAATTATGTTCAATGCATAACTGTGAACAATGTGCTCCTGATGTGAATGTTAGTAAAGTTTCTGTTTAGTGCAGAGGACTACACTGTGCTTTACTGTAAATACTACAACAGCATCACCTCCTGGCCATGACAATATGTCCGCACTCATGAATGACTGTGTGTTAAAGCCAATGTGTGGCCCAGTAAATTTAATATTTGCAATATAAACCATAATAAGGTAGCTTTTCTGTTTTTAACTGGAGGTTAGCAAATCTAAATCTATACATTTCGAACCTTTGGTACATGTGGGTTGAACTCCACAGCTCTGTGTATGGCCTCCACTGCATTCATCTCTGCTGTGCTGAGACCTCGTCTAGACGCTGCCTCAGGTGAAAACCTGCCATATGCACACATACAGATTCATTCAGCAAACTATCATCCATAGACATCTATGCAATGATGTGGTTATATGCTATTCATTATTAGACAGTAGACAATTATTTATACATCATTTCATACATTACAGCATGCTTAAGACTTACTTATCTGACACCGCTCTGGCTTTCAGTAAGGCAGATGTGTAGCATATAGTAGCTGATTTTGGCAAGCTGATATCTGAAGGGGAAACATCAGATAGTTAGTGAAACATTGATATTAGCATCACTTCCTGGTCCTGTCTGAAGTGTACAGTAACGTGACAGTTGAATGAGCTCACCGTCATATTTTGCGAGGACTGCTTGTACATCAGCATAGGCCTGCAGCTCTAATAACGCTTCTAGAAGGTTCTCGTGAATGTTTAACATTCCCAGTAAAGGGAATTCTTTCATTAACTGTACAAGGAAACAGAGCATAATTGAAATATGAGATGCCACTTACAAAAAAAAAAAATAAATAAAAGTCCAGTCTAGTGATATGAGTATGTATACATTTCAAGTAAAGGCGAAGTTCCAATGTATTCATAAAAAAGTATCTAAAATTTTAAGCACAAATTACTCTGATGATTATAGAATATATTCTAGAGAGTTACATGGACGACATCTTACATTGACGACATAACTATAACATCAATATTTTAGGCATAAAAAATGAAATTAAATGAAAAGATAAACAATAATTTTACATTTTCAAATACTTTCTTGTAAAGTAAAGTTCCTTAATGGTGCAGAACTGGAAAGGAAACGTTAAGGTATGTTCAAAAAACATTTAGAATTGTTAATTTGCTCTGAAGATATTAAATGGATGCGACAACATCCTGCACTAAAGTTACAGGAATATACGAACATGTTGCCGATTACCAAGAAAATCTTTTTGACTCATCCCTCGGGTCAAAAAACAAACAAAAAGAAACACATTTACAGTAAAGCACTTACTATGATAGTCTATGTGGCAAGACTTTGCACTAGGACAATCATTAAAATACAAACTTTATACAGCCACAAGACCTGAACTTTATATGTGTTATATTGCTTCACTCACATCTCTCATCATCTTTACAGCTTCTTTGATGCGACCCAGTTTTCTAGCACACATGGCCAGTCTGCGCTTGATGTAGACCACAAGATTGGTGTCTTTACCGGCTGTGAACGCAACGGTAATAAGCAAAAGCGTGAGATACTGTGTGCTGAGTACATATGTGTGACAGTGTGAAAGTTCCATACCACTTTTAAGCGCTTGTTTGAATAGCCGTTCAGCTTCTGTGATGGTTGTGGCTTCCTCCTCAGCCAAGAGCACGTATGCTGCAGCACATCTGCAATGAACAGAATCATACGCTTGAGAGTATATATCATTTCTTGAGAGAAATAATTACTGCCTTTATGGTGTCAGCCAGAATTTTAGTATATTAGAATGATTTCTGAAGGATCATGTGACACTGAAAACTGGAGTAATGATGCTGAAAATTCAGCTTTGCATCACAGGGATAAATTACATTTTACAATATATTAAAATTGAAAACAATTATTTTAAACTGTAATAATAATTTCGCAATACTACTGTTTTTACTGTATTTTTGAATCAAATAAACGCATTTCAAAAACATTTTTCCACCAGTGTACATGGTTTATATAAAAATTCCATACTGATATAAATATATATATATATATATATATATATATATATATATATATATATATATATATATATATATATATATATATATATATATATATATCTATCAGTATGGAATATCAATATCATATATATATATATATATATATATATGTGTGTGTGTGTGTGTGCTGTCAAAATTAATTGCATCCAAAATAAGTTTGTTTTTACATAATATGTGTGTACTGTGTATAATTACTATATATATATATATATATATATATATATATATATATACATATATATATATATATATATATATATATACACACACACCTGCTTTTATAATGTAAAATATTTATATTTAATATAAATTATATAAATATATAGTGTGTGTATTTATATATAAATATTTATACACAGCACACACATATATAAAAACAAACTTTTGTTTTGGATGCGATTAATTGTTTGACAGCACTAATATATATATTATGATAAAATAATAAAATACAAGTACATTTAGGCATCAACATTATAATGCACAGTATGAAAAATTGATTTTATTTTGAGATTTGCAAAAGATTACATTAAATTATGTTTTTCAAGCTTAGCTTTAAACTAAGTGAAAATAAAATATCCAATACTGACCAATACGATAAAATCAAAGAGAAATAAGCAAAATGGTACCAACATATTGTGCATCCCTAGTTCATGTATTTTTATTGCTCTTTATTAAATATACCATTCCAGCTCTAAAATCTGACTGGATGAGTCAGGACCGAAAATGTTAAATTAATTAAGGACGCATTGAACTCACTCGCGGTTCAATTCAATTGCCTGGTAAGCTGCTCGAATACGTGCCTGCGGGTTCCTCTCCCTCCAGGCCTTCTGCATTACTGCAGAACAAACAACAGAGATAACAGCCATGATTAAACATCAGTTCTGATTAAATCTAGGTGTTATTTTTTAAGTAGAAGAGCAGGAGACTAACCAGAGTCCTCTGGTCTAAGCTGCTGAGTGTCTCCCAAGAAGAAGGTCTGATGATCTTGAGCTGATAAATTCATGTCATAATATGTCAGGGGTTCTTTACCCGTCACCCAAGTGTACCTGCAATGGAAGGATCATGAATTTGAGAGATTATATATATATATAAATGGGGTTCTGTCAAAAGCTCATATTTTAACTGATGGCATTTAAGTAATATACCTGCTGTACTCTGCACCTCTGAATAGGTTCAGTGGGTTCCTCCACACTTTACATTCTGAAAGAGTAGCTTAAACATGATTACATTTGCTTTATAATGTTTAGAAAGATAACCAGTAGCCAATAACTTTTAAAAACCTGCAACGTTGCTTCTCTGCTCTGTATCGCCGTTTACTGAAGAGAAGAGGCCCACAGAGCTGCTGTTCTCCACTCCTCCCAGCAGAGGGCGCAAGTGACTGACCGACACCTGCTCGATGAACGAAGTTCCATACTTTCTGAAGTACCACCATTCGAATATCTGAAAGACAAACGAGCGAGTGTGTTTTTACAAAGTTTTGAAACTGAAGTTTGCTATTTAGTATAATTATTTTACAACCAATTCACCAAACACAAGAAAAAGACTCACCAATATAAGGCCCGAGATGAGCGAGGAGGTTCCAGTGAGCGCAACATAGAATTTAGGCGTAAGAGTGTTTAAAAACACAGATGCTGTGGATGAATAATACGTGAGACAATGAGACACAGAAATTATGATACATTTGGTCAATACAAGATCTTGACCAAAAACATTTATTTCTATCAAGAGGTGCATCAATTTTTTGTCAAGATCTTGTATTGACAATGCAAGAGGTGAGCACTCTATAAAGTCTACTCCAGCACATCCCAAAGACTTTCAATGAAATTAAGGTCAATTCATGTGTGAAAATGATTCTTCATGCTCCCTCCCAACCATTATTTCACAGTTTGAGCCTGATGAATCTTGACATTGTCATCCTGGAATATGGCCATGATCCATCTTAATACATGGTTGTTTAAGAAATAAAAAGCTACACACTCCATCAATTAGGGTTAGAAGAACGGTTGCCACACATATAACATGCTAGAAA
This sequence comes from Megalobrama amblycephala, assembly GCF_018812025.1. Lineage (NCBI taxonomy): Eukaryota > Metazoa > Chordata > Actinopteri > Cypriniformes > Xenocyprididae > Megalobrama > Megalobrama amblycephala. Next base: position 7,172,567 of record NC_063051.1, read on the forward strand.
CATGATAATCACTGCAATAATGTTCCAATAATACACTCTTAAGTATTTGTCTATTTAAATCTAAACAGCATTTTTTTTTTGTGTGTTTTTTTTGGCCGAGCAGTGTATATGTACTCACTCAACTGATAAAAAATGGACACAAATAAATTACTTGTTTACAATTTTTTTTTAACTTAACCCATATCTTGCATACTATTATGGTTATAAAATTATTAATTGTTAAATTAATATTAAAATTAACCGCTGAATAATGTTTCTACTCAAACATCACATGCACACGGTACTTCTAAGATATTATATGTATATCTTTGTGCTGTCAAGTCGATTAATCGCACCAAACAATAAAAGTTTGTGTGTGTGTGTGTAAATATATATATTATATGCACACACACACACACACACACACACACACACACACACACACACACACACACACACATATATACGTTTACAAACTTTTTTGTTAGATGTGATTAATCGATTTGACAGCACTTGTATATGTAGATATTAATACCCATAACAAATTTTCAAAATAAAGCATTATGAGGGTACTTTATTTAAATCTTTAGCTGATATCATTTGAAACTGAGATATTGGAGTGAAGTTTAATGTGTGTCAGACTGGCATTAAATGTACAAAACATATTTTCTAGACTTACATGAAGTCAACCTGTTTATAAATTCTATGATCTTACATAAAACATGATAAAACATTTATTCACAGTAAAAAAATATTTCTGTTAAGTTAATTATAAATATATAATTTCTATTATAAACCTATGAACACAACTCATAATATATGGCCACAAATTACTTGATTATTTGCGTACAACTTTATAAAAACATCTTTAGTACCAAAAAAAAGAAGAAAACAAACAAACAAAAAAAAAAAGATTAAAGCTTATTGTGCCATGGCACATAGTGTGTTGACAAATTCCTAGTCTGAATATTGCTATTACTCAAACATGACAAGCAATGTACTGTGCAAATATATGTATATTATATTATACCCATAACGAAATGTCAAAATTAAGATGCCATTTTATTTAAGCCTTTAGCTGATACCATTTGAAACTGAGATAATGGGAGTAAAGCTTTAAGAAATTTGTGTCAGACTGGCATTAATATACAAAACATTTTCTAGACGCATTTGACAGCTGCTTTAACTAAAGTTTTTAACGCAACAAATAATTCAGTAACGACTTATTGAATTCAGGTCTGTTTCTCTCACAATGCTATAGTATGACTTTAAAAGAACTTGTAATATAGTGCACGAGTCATAATGACTACTGTTAAGATACTTAATGGTAATTTTGAGTCATTTTGGACGCTTGACATCTTCAGTCACCATTCATTGACATTGCATGGAAAACACCGACCAGCACTGACTTTAAAATGTCTGCTTTTATATTGCACAGAAAAAGAAAGCCGTATGGGTTTGCATGGGGACGAGAGAAATAATGGTAGAATGTTCCTATTTGTATGAACTTTTCCTTTAATGAACAGAAATATGCCCTGTGTTGAGCTGTAAACATGCACACAGCTGATCATAAACACAAACCTGCGTTGACGGTCTCCTGCAGCTTCAGGGGGCTCCTCAGCACGTAAACCATCGTTAAGACCATGGCGAACCAAAGCGCACATATGTACGTCCACGACCAGCAAAGCCACGATTTTAATTTCTCCGTGAAACCGGGTGATTGAGGATTACTGCCACTGCTATCCGCCATCTTTCACCGACGAGCCGTAAACATTAGAATTGTGGGATACTGGAGGAGAGAGTGCTGTAGCGAAGCTCTCCATCAGAGGGCGCAGCTCCTGTTTATTTGTACCCAAGAGTTGCATAGCGAATACTAGCATAGCGCGCAGTATATACTGTATACTATTTTTTTATTTTTTAAGTGAATAGTGAAATGGGCTGTTCAGGATAGTATTTTAACACACTACTTTTATCCCCGGTTTCAAAGACAATGCTTAAATGCATGTTTGAGCTGATTTAACTGAAAGCAACTTGCACTGACATTTCTTAAAATACATCAGTGCCACTGTTTTGTCTCAAGATGCACAAAAGTAATGTTTTTTTCTAAGGCACATTTATAAAAGCTACTTAAATGTCCTAATTAAACTAAGGCCTTAAAACCCTGTCAGTGAATCCAGGCCTTAGTATTTTAGCAGTATATAGTATGCATTCTGCACTCTCAAAACAAGACAGTTTCTGTTGTAAGCCTATTTAATTGATTCAAATCCAGTATTTGCATACTTGAATGACACTCTCTATAATATGTTAGAAAAATCCCCTAATAAAGGTTGAATAAATGCTCAATTCTGAGGGGAAAACATCACCACTCACCAATTAAAATGAACTTAGATGATAAAATAAGTTAAATTATGAGGCTAATGTATATTATATAAATTATCTGCATGAACACACCCAAGAAGACTTGCTACATTTGCCAAAACATGTAGTATGAGAATACTTAGTTGCATAATAATGTATACTTCACATATTTTTAAAATCATTTTTATAGTCAGAATCAAACAAACATTTTAGCATTTTAAGCAGGTGTGCAGAAATGCACAAATGAAAATGTAATGCATCATTTACAGAAATGATTATAATGTGATATATATATATATATATATATATATATATATATATATATATATATATATATATATATATATATATATATATATATATATATATATATATATATATATATATATAAAATTAAGAATACCACTGAATTAAACAATTGATTCAGGGCCAAATTTCAGAATTCATGATGCATTACTAAACAATACAAAGAATTAGAGCAAATGTATACCCCTCATTTTAAACAAAATTAATATTATATATAATATATGACATTAAAATGGTGTTACCATATATTATAAGAGAACAAAAAAAAGTCAGTTTGGTGCAAATCATTTATTCCTCTGGGATCATATTTGTTCTTACATTTTGTAAAAAATAGTTAGCAATAAAAGCTAGGGTAGGAGGCTGAAGTGAGGGGTAACAAATATTTTGTGTAACTGCATACAGTATATATATACCATTCTTAGACACCAGAGCACGACGATGGGACCATTTCCACACAGAACAGTAACCTGAAATGACTTACTGTACAAATACAATGCTCACTTTGGCACAACCCTCTCTGTGATCAATTGACAGCACATTCAAATGATGGCACCTTACAACAATGCTTTAAAAAAAGACCAAATATTATGATGGAAAACAACACGGTGATGCGTAACTGGTGTAAAGATATTCTTTATAACCAGCCAGGGCTACGTATGGTTAAATGATATCCAATGACTAAACATGAAGGAAAACTTTGGAGTGTCGACTTGCTAAAAAAAAGTAAACTAAACGGACTCAATTGATCATATGGGCCAAGTGCAAAAAGTTCGGTGCGTGTCAAGCATTGGGAGAGTTGATCTAGGGGGCGGCGCAAGTGATATTGGGGGGGTTATTTGTGACTGTGTACACTGGTGTCATGGGAGGTATTTGTTCAACAGCAAAAACGTTTGCTAAACCCATTAAAACAAGCTTGCAGCCCTCCTACAATACAGAAAAGGAGGCAGTCTCTTCAGCTGAGGTCAAACCGTGGCTTCTGGAAAACAAACAAACGAAAAAAAAAAGGACAGACACATTTTTAGCACACTTCTCGAAGGACCTTCTCGCCTTGGCCCTGCCCTTGATTCAGGTGTAGGTTCAGGTTTAGATATGGGCCCCTCGTAGCTTGTCTCTTTGCTTGTAACGCGAGCAGGAGCGGAGGCATGCCGTGTGTCTAAGCGTTTTGCATCTCTTTGCCAATCTTGTAGCTGAGGATCTTGTTCCAGTCAATCTTGGTACGGGTGACGGGAAGCTGCCGACGTAAGGCCTTGAAGGTGGTGTCAGACATGGTCTGGTAGTTCTCACTGATGGCCGTCTGAAAAGAAAACGGCAGGGGAAATCTCACTTCACTCGTCATAGATATCATCAGGTGCTATAGAAGAATTCATTTCTTCCTCCATCAAGAGTGATATTCAATGACAGTACTGTAAAATAATGACTAACCAAAAAAAACAACAAAAAAAATCAACTGGAAAACAAACCTGGTAATCATTCTCAGCATTTTCAATGATTTTGACAAATTCCTTGGCAGTCTGTACCTCATTCTGTTGAAATATAAGAGCAAAAAATAAATAAAAATCACTAAATAACAAAAAACAAAAGCAACATATTAGCTCACCCATAATTACTAATGTGAAATTCCGGCTTTATTTCATTTTGGCGATTTTGTCCAAAATTAAACGGATTTGCTGGGCAATTTCATATTTCTTTCCTCTCTTTTTTACTTCTCAACAAAGAAAAGGAAGCATGTGGCACAAACACAACAAAATGAAAAGCAAAAGGAAGAACATCAGGTGTTACTGAATTTATCATTCTCATGTTGCCATAGTGAGCATTGGGAAACTGAGATGGTTGTGAAAGTTTATGAGGCAGCAGGCCGTCTAGTATATTATGGCAAGCCAAACTGTACATCTAACATTCACAATTAAAAGTTATTATAATTAATACCAATTAGCTTAAGCAAAGATTCTTTAACAGATGCTTATTCTAATTGTACAGGCTTAAACAAAATCCCAGTTGAGGTGGCTTTAATATATACTACTAGGGTGTGACAATACTCCTGGTTCACGAGACGAGACGATACACGATATTGGGTGCACGAGATGATATTTTAACACCATTTTTAAGAAACCTTCAATGACCCAAATCAATATGACTGGAAAAATAGTCTTTTATTTGACTGAGTCATAAAAGGCAAAACAATACAGGTGCAGTTTGAAATGTTTTAACTAATCTAGTGCTGTCACTAACAATTATTTTGGTGATCGGTCGATTATTTTGACGATTAATCAAGTAAAAAAAATCATTTTTGTGGTAATAAAAATAGACCTAAGTGAACTATAGCCTTTAAAATGTCTTAAAATACATACATAATAACAATGAGGCAATAATAATTGGTTTGAAAGCAAGTAATCATATGGTTTTATTGAACAACACTGTTAGGGCACTATCATACACCGGTGTAATGCGACACCAGGCACGACGCAAGAGTTTTTTGCTAATTTCAGCCTGATGCAGCTATCATTTTCACACCCAGTGCCTGCGTTGTTTAAATAGCAAATGCACTCTCGTCCTGCACTATTTGCAAAACTCGCAAATGCACTACCATAATGGATAGTCATTGCATGTATCAGAATTACCTATTTGCAGTAATGACGAATGAAATTGGCTAATTATTTGACCAATCATGGCAATACACACATATTTGTACTGACTGAGGTTGAGGGTGTCTTCATTAAATATGTAATTAGCAATCCGCCATGGTGCAAGCACACCCGGCTTTCAAAGAGAATGGGAGATGAGACTCTGATTGGTTTATTGCACGTTATGTCCAAAACACACCCATGACTCATTAAGACTTTTGGACCATGCGCCTGGCACACTGACCATTTTTTCCGTCGTTAAACAAGCAAAAGTGTATTCGGACACGCCCTAAGTGCACCTGCGCCATGCACTTCAGACCATGCGCTTAAGATTGTTAAAATAGGGCCATTAAAGTACATAATGTAATATACATAACATAATCAACTTCTGTACATTATGTATTATAACAAATGCCTGCAGAGGGCGCCAATGGCCTGGTGATTATTGTTGTTACATTTACAGCAAAATCAAATCCTTGTTTAATATTGGCCAAATAGCATTTAATTTAACAAGATCATGTGGCCGTCTGTCGGAAACTATTTTAGATTTTAATGTTTAAAATATGGATATTTTTCTTTCACAAACACATTGCTTCACTTCAGAAGGCCTTTATTAACCCCACGGAGCCTTGTGGAGTTTTTTTTTGTGATGGATGCACTGTTTTGGGCTTCAAAATCTCGTCCTCTATTCACTGCCATTATAAAGCTTCGAATAGCCAGGACATTATTTAATATAACTCCGACTGTATTCGACTGAAAGAATAAAGTCATATACACCTAGGATGGCTTGAGGGGGTGTAAATCATGGGGTGATTTTCATTTTTGGGTGAACTATCCCTTTAACTAGTAAATATTCTGATAGGCAATATGCAAATCAAAGAACTCAGCAACAAGAGCTCAAAGAACAAACAGTATTAGCAGATGTACCAAAAAGACGTCATTTGCTTTATCTATTAATACAGCACCTCGCCCATTGTCATTAGCAACGTCGTTCTTAGGGCAGCTGGCAGTTCCTTTATCAGGCAGGTTGTTTGTGTTGTACTGACTCATTAACAGGAAGTCTTGGGTTCAAGGACTCACAAAACCCAAGCAGCTCAGGTTCAAATAACTTACAGAGATGACCAGAGACTCTTGCACATCCTTGTGGCTGACCAGCTGCACATTGCCATCCTCATAATAATGAACCTGGATCTTCAGCACTCCCACCACCTGAGCAGTGGGCTGAGAAATGCTGAACTTCCATTCCGATCGGCAGCGCCCGTTCCTGTATGCAGAGAAATGAAGGAAGTTCAAAGGTTATTAGTCCTATGGACAAAAAAAACCCCACAAGACTGATGACATTACTGGTAGTTTTATTGTAGAAAAAAAAAAACAATGTTGCATGCAATCCTGCATAATTATTCGCACAGAATTACTACTATAGTAGTGCAAAGACCATTCACTATTTAATTCCTAGAAATCCATGTTATGGATATGACATTTCAAAGAAAGATGTACTTTTGTGCCGTTAATCAATGTGTTGTGCTGTCCTTGTGTGTGAAAGAGCAAAGCTAGTTTGTCAGTACAGTGTGTAGGCGACCTTTGCTGTCTAGTGCACCTGTTCTCCATTCAAAAGACATAATTGTATCTAGATACAGTAAGGTCATGATCTGGGTGGGGCAGAGCTCATGTCACACATCTTAAGATCGCATATCATAATTTGAACTGCGACAGGCATAGAGCCTCATTCAAAGCAAAGAGTAAATACCTATTATGTTTTTTTTGTTTTTTTAAACGCTAGGGACCATTCACAAAGAACGAGTTTTTGCTTTGAAAAACACGAGACGCAGGTAGTAGAATGGGGGGAAAACGCAAGGTCTCGAAGACAAAAAATATTTTTGAACTTCTGAACTTCTGCAAAAGACAGAAGACGCAAGCTTAATGCTCAAACACGTCCATCTAGCTTGTTTACATAGAAAAACAATGCAAAAGTAGCACAGTGGAATGGAAAAACGCATTCTAAGAGTATCAGTCAAAAGTCTGGACACACCTATTCATTCTTTATTATTACTATTTTCCACAGTTTAGTACAATAGGCTTTCTGTCAACCAACTTGACCGGGTGCATCCTGGGAAATTCATACATTGAAGCAATTGTTTTAATGGGAATGCAAGGTATTTTCAACATTAACTGGGTTTAGTCTGTGATTTTATTGCAGTCCAAATCAAGGATGTTGATTAATAAAAACACAACATGAAATACTACTGCTAGAAATAATAATAATAAAAAAAGTATCTGGGAACTTTCCACTGAGTTGAACGTATCTGGACTAGAGGTCGACAGCATTTATCAACCTCAGTTAATATTACAAATGGAATCATATTGTAAAGTGTTACCATTTTATATAAATTCAAACAGTCATAGTGTTAACAATAACAGATGTGAATGCGATAACTTCACATCAATATTCACATCAGAGAAGAAAGTACATGGATTGTTTTTTTGTCACGTTTTTGTCAATCATGATTTCTCACTACTTGTGTGCTTTTTCTGAGCGAAACGGAGTGAACTGCAGCTCTAACGGCAGTGCTAAAGTCATGCAAACAGGCCAGGATTTTCATTAAATAAATTAAATTTCAGTTTGTTTTTCACCTAACCCGATCATGTACCCCCAGAACACTTGGAATATGATGCACGTGTCGCATGGGATCATTTTTTAAAGCTTGATGGTGGTCCCTATTCACTGCCATTATTTGGCCATGTGCGAGCAGGACACTTTTTAAATATTCTCCTTTTGTGGTCGGAAAAAAGAAAGAAGGGCATATGGCATTAGAACAACACCAGGGTGAATAAATGATGACTCTGAAGGATAGTTTGCCCACAACCCCACAAATTCTGTCACCATTTACTCACCCTCTAGTTGTTCCAAACCTGTATGAGTTTCTTTTTTATCTGCTGAACTAAAAAGATATTTTGAACAATGTGGGTAAATGTCTGGTTACCAACATTTTTAAAAATATCTTCCTTTGTGTTCAGCAGAAGAAAGAAACTCATACAGGTTTGAAACAACTTGAGGGTGAATAAATGATGACAGAATTTACATTTTTGGGTGAACTATCCCTTTATAGCTATTAAAAACAGGATGAAGGATAAAGAAATTACCAGAAATTTTTGGGCTGAAACTGATGACCCTCGATACAGGCGATGATGGTTTGCTGTCCATCAATGGTTTTCCCATAAACCTAACGACACCAATACAAAAAAAATCAGCAAACGTGTGGCATGAAAACACACTTACTGCTTTACTAAATGTAGGGCTGTCAAACGATTAATCGCGATTAATCGTATACAAAATAAAAGTTTGAGTTTGCATAATATATGTGGGTGTACTGTGTGTAATTATTATGTATATATAAATACACAAAAATTAATGTATATATTTAAGAGAAATATGTTATGTACAAAATATTTTTATTTATATATAATATAAATTACATAAAAATATAAATAAATACTTGTAAATATTTCTCAAATATATACATGAATGTGTTTGTATTTATATATACATAATAATTACACACAGTACACTCACATATATTAGGCAAACTCAAACTTTTATTTTGTATGCGATTAATCATGATTAATCGTTTGACAGCCCTAATTAAATGAGCTATTCCTTTAACATAACCCAAAATGCGATCTAGTGAACTCACAGTGCAGACTCCAGTGGGGTAATGGTCTTTAACATACGCCCTCAGAGCTTCATCACAAGCATCCCTCCACGGCCTGAGGGCTGCTTCACCCTCATAAGACTGCGGGTCAGTCGCCTCTTTCCTCAGGTGGTCAAACTTGAATGACTGTTTCTTACGAGGGTCAAAGAATCGGCCGTGGCCAAGGTCTCCATGCTCTGTGATCAAAACCTGCAGTTTGGAAGCAGTTTAAATTCAATTTGGAGTACAATTTAAATTCAAAATGTTCATAAAGAGATCATAAACTAATCCATATGAATTGAGTGGTTTAGTCCAAATTTTCTGAAGAGACTCGATCGCTTTATATGATGAACAGAATGAATTTAGGCTTTTATTCTAGGGCTGCACAACGATTAATCGCGATTAATCGTTTGCAAAATAAAAGTCTGTGTTACATAATATATGTGTGTGTTTGTGTATAATAATTATGTATATATAAATACATGCACATACATGTATATATTTAAGGAAAAAATTATATTTATATATAAAATATTATATGTAATATAAAATATATATATAAATATGTATATTTATTTATACATGTATATATTTCTTAAATTTATATATACATAATTATTATACACAGAACACACACATATATTACGTAACAGACTTTTATTTTGCAAACGATTAATCGCGATTAATTGTTGTGCAGCCCTATTTTGTTCACATATAAACACTGAAGTGCCAAAGTGTTAGTTGCGTAGGTGTCAACAGGGGACAGAAAGCTCTCAGATTTCATCAAAAAGATCTTCATTTGTGTTCCAGAGATGAACGAAAGTCTTATGGGTTTGGAACGACATGAGGGTGAATCATTAATAACAGAATTTTCATTTTGGGGTGAACTATCCCTTTAAGGTGACTGTCTCTATGTGAAGTAATTTCATGCACATTTTTGACAAGCAGTTTCCAAACACAAACATCATTTTCTTTGGAAAAATGTGCACTGGTGAATCATGCACAAAATTACAAGGAATGAGTGTTAAAGGGATGGTTGAGCCAAAAAGGAAAATTATGTCATCATTTACTCACCCTAATGCCATCCCTGATGTATGACTGTCTTTCTTCAGATAGGCACAAAGATTAAGAATTTTTTTAGTCCATATAATGCCAATGAATGGGTGTCACTTGGTTGACACTTGAAAAACCACACACAGAGATCGTGACGGTACTACTTCTCGCGCAAGCTTCACAACACACTTATGACATTATAGACAGTATTCCAGAATCAATGATTTATAGTTAAAAAAGTAAAAAAATTAGTATTTTCTGTGAACACACCTATCATTTCACTTCAGAAGACATTGATTCAATCCTCTGGGGTTGTATGGATTACCATCATGATCTCTGTGTGTTGCTCTTCAAGAATCAAACAAATAGCAGTCTTTCAATGGCATTATATGGACTCGCAGAGATGGATTATTTACCTAAAAGTCTTTGTGTTTATCTGAAGAAAAAAGTCATATACATTGTGGATGGCATGAGGAGGAGTAAATGATAAGAGAGTTTTCATTTATGGTTGAATCATCCCTTAAAGAAAGTAAATAGGGTCAATTTCACTTCATGTCAATGTTAATCACCTGATCTTCACTTCCATCAAGTTTAGCAGGTGTGAACTGATCCATATTGTACTGGGCAAAAGCACTGTCACAAACAGAAAACAATGTTTAGTATCAGATTTAAAATTTACAACATTAATGGTTAGTGATTCACAAAATCTTATTAAGGACTTTTGATAAAGCCACAGAGCTAAATATAGCACTACTCCATAAATATATTCATATTGTGAAGGGGATTCTAAACTGAAAGAGACACTGAAAACTGGATGTGCATGAATGCCTGTGTTGGACAGAATCTTGGCTGAAGAAAACAGACTTATGAAGGAGACGAGAAGGATAGTAACATAATATGCATTCAGATAGTACAATAAATACAGGCTACTCACTGAGCCGCCCCTTCCCTGAGCAGATTGTCATTATTGAGCAGTAGCCGCACATCTGAAAACAAAGAAAAGGTGTCATGTGATATCATGTGAACATTATGATGTCAGCGAGTGACACTGCATATTAAATGTACAGTATTGTTGTTATAATGTAATTCCACCTAACATGCACTACTGTTAAAAAAACTTGGGGTCAGTAAGTTTTTTTTTTGTGGAAATAAATTAATATTATAGGATGCATTGAACTGACCAAAGTAACAGTCAATACCTATATAATATAATAATAATAATGTTACAAAAGTTTCTATTTTGAATACATGCTGTTGAACTTTCATCCATCTTTTGAACTTATTTATAAAAAAAAAAAAATCCTGAATAAAATGTATCAAGGATTACAAAAAAAAGAAAAATCAAAATTGATAAGAAATGTTTCTTGAGCAGCAAATCCACAAATTAGAATGATTTCTGAAGGATCATGTGACACTGAAGACTGGAGTAATGATGCTGAAAATTCAGCTTTGTCATCATTCACGGGAATAAATTACATCTTAAAATATATTACAATAGAAAACAGATATTTTAAATTGTTATAATATTTTACAATATTACTGTTTTTACTGTATTTTTAATCAAATGAATGCAAGCTTGCTGAGCAAAAATAGACTTTTTTCAAAAACATTCAAAAATATTAAGCTCTTAAAATGAAGGAAGTGCAAAATATGCCGGGGGTGCTCTGTCTTTTTGATATCTGTATACATTTATCATGAACTTTTTACCATTGAAGACTTCGTTGAACTCTCCAGGGGGAGCATGGATGACAAAATTTGCAGCAATGCGGACCTGTGGAAAAACAAATGTAAAACTTATGAAGAAAATGTGAGCGCTGCTTGCACATGCAAAATTCATCTCTAGAGTTTATTTAAACCCTACACTTTCAGAAACCCACGAAAAACTGTCACTTTCAAGAATGGGTGGGGTGTTATGCATATACAAACTAGTTTTATGAGACATATGCATTTCCAAAGACTCTTAGAGCCACAAACAACTTAACCAACACTTATCGGCTAAACGATGTTGGCACCTTTGCGCTTCCTTTGAAAACAGGTCAAACGATGCCTTAGTAACTGTGCCCACATCGGGTCACTCCTTAGAAGGCGGCAGGGTTGAGGCTTTTCTTAGCAGTGCACATGTAAGCATAATGGGCCAGGCAGTGACACCGAGTCCTGCATTGGCTCCATGGACGACTCCCATTCGGGACTCTTTCCAGAACCTCTACAGGGTCTGTCTTTACTGACAAACCTAACAAACAAATACTGTAAAAACCACCTGTTGAATATTCTGTCCACAATTAACTATAGTCAACCTGCAAATAAATCACAATAATAATAACGGCCAATTTGGTTACGTTGTCTGGAAATGCAATGGATTAAATTAAATTGTAAGAATCAAAGACATGCAAACCATCTACTGAAGAAAATATGTCACAACTTGCACATCGTAAAACAACTTTAAATTCTGCGGAAAGTGTAGACGTTATCTAGGATGATGCCTAAATTTAGTTTCTCCAAAACATTCCTTGCATCGAAACTAAAATATGTGCAACAAAATCACGACTGGTCTTGACGTTTTTCTGACGGTTGCCATTTCATCAAGAGACGATTTGTGACAACGATTTGTGGTGTCTGTCAAAAATACGCAAGGAAATATTTTATATCACGGAAGCAAACACATAAACTAGCTTCCAACTACTGTTTGGAGATCAGTTTTTTCAAATACATTAATACTTTTATTGAGAAAAGATCCACTGAATTGATCAAAAGTGACAGTAAAGACATTTATAACGTGACAAAATATTTCTATTTCAAATAAATGCTGATCTTTTGAACTTCCTATTCATCAAAGTATTCTGAAAAAATAATAATAATAATGCATGCACGGCAAAAATGGATGTTTTCTTGCATAACAGCATTTCTAAAACCTAAATTTGCTATGGATGCAGAAATAAAGCACACATTCACATTTTCTGTTCCAGTCACCATGACAAAAAGAATTTGGTGTTCTTGGTTTCCTTGTCTAGTCACATGCTCAAACATTTTAACCTTGATTACTGATAAGCAGTGAGGTTAAATTAATGAATTACTGTAGTCGATGCATTAATAACTTGCCCACACAATATCTACAGAGTGTATGAATGAATGAAGCATTTACATAGCACTTTATTATGTACTACTGTACACCCAAAGTGCTTTATAATCACATCAGCCTCAGATTTCTGCAGAATTTGAATGCCTGTAATTAATGAAAATCTACAAATGACTATAGAACAACAGCCTGTTTTCCACTGGTATACTTAAAGGATTAGTTCACTTTCAAATTAAAATTTTCCTGATAATTTACTCACCCCCATATAATCCAAGATGTTCATGTCTTTCTTTCTTCAGTCGAAAAGAAATTACGTTTTTTGATGAAAACATTCCAGGATTTTTCTCCATATAGTGGACTTCAATGGAGCCCAAATGGTTGAAGGTCAAAATTACAGTTTCATTGCAGATTCAAAGCGTTCTACACGATCCCAGATGAGAAATAAGGGTCTTATCTAGCGAAACCATCACTCATTTTCTAAAAAAAACAAAACAAACAAACAAAAAAAACCCATAAATGCTCATCTTGAACTAGCTCGTTTCTTCTTCTCTCTTATTCCAGCAGTGTAGACACTGCTAAGTGTATTACAGCCCTCCACAGGTCAAAGTTATACTGTCATATATACTACTTGCACTAGCATATTGTATATGACAATTCAGTTCAAGTTCAAACTTTGACCTGTGGAGGGCTGTAATACACTTAGCAGTGTCTACACCACTGGAATTCAAATAGAGAAGAAGGGAGCTAGTTCAAGATGAGCATTTATTGTTAAAATGTATATATATATATATATATATATATATATATATATATATATATATTTTTTTTTTTTTTTTTTTTTTTTTTTCCCTCCCCCGAAAATGAGCGATAGTTTCTCTAGATAAGACCCTTATTTCTCGTCTGGGATCGCTGTAAACTGTAATTTTGACTTTCAACCGTTTGGGCTCAATTGAAGTCCACTATATGGAAAAAAAAAAAACCTGGAATGTTTTCATCAAAAACCTTAATTTCTTTTCGACTGAAGAAAGAAAGACATGAACATCTTGGATGTTATGGGGGTGAGTAAATTAACAGGAAATTTTAATTTGAAAGTGAACTTCGGGTTTTTTTGTGGTTGAATTCTCTGTCTTGCTCACACTTTTAGTAGGAAGAACGAATCTGCTCATTTCCCATACAATTGCTTTCAATTAATATGGCAAAACACCTTCTAGTTCACAAAAATGTCCAGAAAATGACATCTGTGAGAGCCAAAGATTGCCTAACTTGTTCTGTGCTTCAGGGCAGAGTCAATGCTAAAGAATGTTGTTTTTTTTTTTAAGTTATTATAGGTATAGGATAATAGTGTTGGACACACTATTTTAGTATGTTTCAAAGTTTTAAAGGGATAGTTCACTAAAAAAAAAAAAAATAAAAAGAAAATTCTGTCATCATTTACTCCTCCTCAAGTTATCCCAAACCTGTATGAATTTATTTCTTCCACTGAACACAAAAGAAGATATTTTCAAGAATATGGGTAACCAAACAAACAGTTGATGGACAAACAGTATGGGGGAAAAAATCCATTAACTGTTTGGTTACTGACATTCTTCAAAATATCTTCTTTTGTGTTCAGTGGAAGAAATAAATTCATACAGGTTTTAGGATAACTTGAGGAGGAGTAAATGATGACAGAATTTTCATTTTTTTTGTGAAATATCCCTTTAAAACTTTGAAACATACTAAAATAGTGTGTTAAACACTATCCCATACCTATAATAACTTTAAAAAACATTCTTTAGCATAAAAAATGTGCCCTCAGGCACAGAACAAGTTAGGCAATCTTTGGCTCTCACTGATGCTAAACAATATATCAGGGGTATCTAAATGACACATCTATGCTTCTCAATCTTGAGCAGTTTGCAGCTGCAACAAGCTTTCCACATCTAAGCATTTCTGAAATGCTTCTTCCCTCCTTCAATTGGCCTCAACACGACTGCTTCGCCTTTGCAGAGGCGGAGGGGAACATCCGCACATTAGAACAGCCCGTGACTCGCATCGGCACGGTGGCAGAGGGAGAGGGCGTGAGACCGGAAGAGCCGCGCGCATGTAAGAACATGCAGAAAGAGGGCTGGGTCACCCACACTCAGCTGAGAATACAAACAAGACCAGAGCTGAGGTTGCGCCCCTGTTTCAGTGCAAGAAAAGTACTTCCCCTTGGGCTTAGTACACAAATCCAAAGCGGCAAACGAAATGAAGCCATTTATATATACACGATAAGATTAGAAACAAATACACACACACATATATAGCAACAGTGATCTAAAATAAGTTTGTTATATGACACTCAACTGTCATAACATGCTAAGTTATATGGCAGAGAATAAAAAGTACATTACTGCAAATATACATGCTGTTATAAACAACATATAAATTGTTAATCTTGATGAAGTGATTTTTCCCTTATTTAGATGCCTCACCAGCCAGCCTCTACTAATAGTCCGTAAACTCAATAATACTTCCGATGTTGATGTGAAACCGCTTAATATTGTCCCACAGAATACATTTTCAACAAGTAACAAGCATATTAATCGCTAATCTCAGTTACCATCTACACAGTCCAGCGTCTCTGAGAGTGCGATCATCGATTAGATCGAGTTTCAGTTAGCCTGCTAGCTTCCTTAGCACGCTCTTCATCGCGGATTTTATAGACTTTAAAACATCCAGTGTGCATAATAACATATACGACATGTTCATGACAATATAAAAGTTCTTCATGTGCTAATAAAAGACAAGAGAAAATAAATCAGGAAGCCTGAATAGATAATCATATACCTTCTCCTCGTCGGTAAGCTGTTCCTCAAAGTCCGCCATCTTGGCTCAATTGGACCTGCCCTGTCAAACTGCATCACGGGAAAACAATCATAAACATGACAAAAGAGTTTAAAATTGCATATTTACCTACTCAACGTTATGTTTAGATATTGTCGTTTGTTTATTTCACTTTGTGTGCAGCGTAAGCTTTAATTAAAAATATATTAGAATGTGTTTTTAGCAGAAATTTCTCTGTTTTTTTCTTTATGTTTTGATTCAGTAAAGATTTAAGACTGAAAAAGTATTAAAGCATTTGTATTTAAGCGAAATAATCATTTACAGTATTATCCAAGCATATAACCTGTCGAAGATTACGTTTTTTTCATATATTTTGTAACCTTTTTTTACTATTTATGCTCTTGAATTTCCATTATACAAGTATATTGTTTGTTGTTCTTAGTACCAAATATTAAAAAATCTTGAAATACCCGAATATACAAGATTCTATGTTTTAAAAGAAATAAACACACCTTGTTTCTATATAATTATAGTAAACCAAATATTTAATTAATTATTAGTATTAGTGTTATTGTCTTACCTTGCTTTAACTGCTCATATGTCTAAATTTGTCAATTATATATTGTCTGCTCAATAATTTTTTTTCCATATTTGGTTATGCATACTAATAATTACTGGAATATATACGTTTCTCTGATTTGACGGAAATGAAGACGCCTAGTTTCTAAAATAAAGATCTACCAATCTTCATTGAATTTTGAATTAAACAATCCCATCCAGGTAATTAACTATCCATGAAAAGCGTTGTTCCCATACGGATGTTATGTAACGCCAGGCTTTTAGGGAGTGTCGCAAAAGAGTGTTTCTCATAATGAAATTTTATTTACACTTATATTGACTTGTAAATGCGAAATGTAAAAAAAATGAACTCACTTCTATATTTAAGTTGTTTATGGAGTGATTCAGCATTCAAGCAGTCAAGTCAATTATTTAAATAGTGAAGAAAATGTCATGGTTCCTGAGTGCGGTAATTTGTTGATGTACCCTTGCTCACCGTTAGGCTGCATTCAGTCAGTTTCGATTCCGGAATTGCCTAGACTAGATAACATCCCTAACGTAAACTACTGACACATAAACATCACCAGCACAATGCCTTCTCTCAGATCATCATACGAAGTAGGGCTTGACTTTCTACAGTTTCTGGGGCAGAGGATCTCGAAAACAGACATTAACGAACTTCGGGATATTTACAACTTTGAGTTCAAAAGGTTTGCAACAGTGACCCAGAGTCACCGGTTCAGAGTCTGGCTCATCTGTTTTACAAGTTTTGCTCTATTTTGTCTTTGTAATCTTGTAATAATAAAAAATAGTGTGCTTTGTATATGATCGTTTCGTTTGTGTATGATATTATCGACCTGTGTCACCATGTCTTTTTCTACCTTGATGCAATAGCCTTGTTTTTCCAGGCTGAACTCATTTGCATGTAATTGTTTGTTTTCAGGGATGGAAGACAAGACCCCACATTTTCCAATGTGATCAATGCCTTAAAAGTTTTCAATAAAGCCACTACAGGGAATGGGAAAGTCATGTTTCGCTGGAAACCAAAGGTGAGAACTTAAATGGTAGTATTTTGTGTCTTTGGGTCAATTTCTGTAAGCTTTGAGCTCTCCTAGTGTACTCATAAATGTGATAAACTAATTAACTTCAGCATCAAGCCATTTCATTTTGATTTTTAAGGAAGGAAGATAAATCATATTGCATTTTCATCTCTCTTCTGTCTCTCTTCTCCTGACAGGTGCGAGTGTACTACTGCGATCAGTGGAAGTCCTTCGCAAAGCAGAAGACCAAAAAGTCAGCCACAGATTCTGTCCCAGCACCCTCTTCCTCATCTCCTCCGATCACGAACCCTGTCCTGACTCCGAAGAGGAAGCTCGCTTCAGAAATCCTCAACAAACTCCGAGTGAAACGGTGATCATCAGAGATATAATTTGCATGTTTTTTGCTGGCTAGGAAAAATTAATTCAACTTTAAAAGTAACATATAATTCATGTGATGTGTGAAAAACTAATAACGTGATGGTAATCACAGGCTTCCCTTCTCAATGGCACATTTTTCTTTTGAAACTCATTGTCAGATGTGTCTTTGTTTCAGAGCTGAGCTCATCAAAGACAAAGGAGGTGTTGAAATAACCTCTGACCCCAAGGCCACCAAAGGGAAGGTTACATTTACCATCAAGGAGCTAGGGAAGCTGTTTGTGGTGAAGTTTCACATCGTAAACCGGGGCGAGAGCTGCGTCTACTTCACGTACTACACAGCCTTACACAAGATGCGCTGCTTTACTCTCGTGGATAAGAGGAGAGTGAACCGTGTTTCTCCTCTTCTTCTCTGTCCAGGTGAGAAAAACATAATCTAACTGGTGGATCCAAAATGGTCAATATTCATATTCATTCATATTTGATGTTCCTTATGGTTTATCAATATTACATTAGATTTCATATATTCACATACTCCTACTCCATATATTAATCCTCATCATATTTTCAAGTATGTATTTACTCTTTAATGTACTCCTTTATGCTTATTCTTCTCATGTATGCTTGTTATATTCAGTTGTTCTTCAAAGTGTTCCAATGTGACAGGTCATGTTGACACGTTTGTGGTTAGATATTTGACGCCTGCCAAGTACTGCAGAAGCGATGGTGTTTTCAGAATTAGTTTGCTCATTTGAATTTGATGTACCTTTGTATCAAAATATGTCTGTTTGCATTTTTTCAGACATGTGATAATGCGAGATCTGCAAAATTCCCTTAAGGGTGTCGAAACAACCCCTTGTGTATCTATTTTTGACATTTGAGCAGTCTATGACATAATGGATAAATCCATTTGACCTTTTCTTATTAGACCAAAACATAAGTTTGAGTGGGATGTAAGTTTTCCTATGCTTATGGTATAAAATGGACTGGGTCTTTGATAGTTTATATTTTCTTTGCTTTTCTTTACTTCTTCTTTGCTCTTTTTGCTTCTCGCATCCCTTCTGCATCATCTGCTTCTCCTCTACCTCTCATTTTATTCTGCAAATGTCTTAATTTTGTTCCTTCTTTCTCTAAATTCTGATCTTTATCTTCATCTATTAGATACAATACTCTAGATTTTATCATTAACTACTTAATTAATTTGTTTGTCTCTATAACTTTTAATTAATAAATTTGTTATTCCTTATTCAAATTTGATCTCTGACTTAATCATTGCCGGACTGCCTGGATGTCATTTTCTCAAGTTTTTGCATCACTTGATAGATAGATAGATAGATAGATAGATATGAATAAATGAAAATGTATATAGGTTGTAAGACGCTCACAAAAATGTCATATTGATGTCTTCTGCTAGGTGAGAGTTATGTTGTTGAAGTGCGATACAACGTCCACCATCATGGACACTTTCCAGCTACCATGTACTTTGAGTTCTGCCCAGAGGCGGATCCTCCTGGAACTGCTAAGCCCTTCTGCGTAGTCCGGGAACTGGAGGCAGTGGTTCAGACCGGACTAGCTGGAACACTGGGCCCAGAGAGCCCATATAACCCCAAACAGAACAGACGACTCCGTCCAGAGAACAGGATTGTGGAAGAAGGGGTACCACCTGAGAGGTTATCTATCTATCTATCTATCTATCTATCTATCTATCTATCTATCTATCTATCTATCTATCTATCTATCTATCTATCTATCTATCTATCTATCTATCTATCTATCTATCTATCTATCTATCTATCTATCTATCCATCTATCCATCTGTTAGTCTGCCTATCATCTATCTCTGTCTTCTATCTATCTGTCTTTTATGTATCCATCTATGTATGTGTTTGTCTGTCTATCTATCTATCCATCTGTCAGTCTGTCTATCATCTATCTATCTATCAATCTGTCTTTTATGTATCCATCTATGTATGTGTCTGTCTGTCTATCTATCCATCTGTCAGTCTGTCTATCATCTATCTCTGTCTTCTATGTATCCGTCTATATATGTGTATATATATGTGGATTGTGGAAGAAGGGGTACCACCTGAGAGGTTAGATATCTATCTATCTATCTATCTATCTATCTATCTATCTATCTATCTATCTATCTGTCTGTCTGTCAATCCATCTATCAATCTTGTTGTCTTTTATGTATCCATCTATGTATGTGTCTGTCTATCTATTTATCTATCCATTTGTCAGTCTATCATCTATCTGTCTTCTATGTATCTATGTATGTATCTATCTATCTATCTATCTATCTATCATCTGCCTGTCTGTCTGTCTTTCTTCTATGTATCCGTCTATATATGTGTATAAATCAGTCGTTCATCCATCCATCCATCCATCCATCCATCCATCGTTTATCTATTCTATCTACCTTTTAGCACACTAGCAGCTCACTTCCTAGTACGGTAAGCTGATTCAGTGTTGTTGAATCACTCTTCTTCCCATTCTGTTTTGTTATAGTTCCATCAGACATGGTCTGGAGATTGTAGTCAAGTTGAAACAATATAATTACCCAGTCTACTTGAAGGAGTTGGCCAAACACAAGCTGGAGGACTCCAAGCACCTATCACCCTCAGTAAGACAGCAACTTCCCAGAGTGAGGCAAGCAAGCATGGACACTTTTAGAACAAAGAAATTTTGTTAAAAACACAGCTTTCTCTCTCTCTGTGTGTGCATTGGTCACTGACATCTGTATGTTCTCAGGCGAGTGCTGGACACTCCGCTTTGCATGAAGATCTACACTGAGCACTTTCACCTCCTTCTATACCTGGAAGAGATTCAGATGGAGGTGGACATCAAGAAGTATGATCTCTATGGCAAGACCATGACCCTCGACAAAGCAAACAAAAGGTTGCTTGTTCTCAATGTGAGTGAGAAGTAAAATGATTTCCAATTGTGTTCTTGTTTATGTCAGATGTTGCAACAGATATCATGATGTCAGTCGCAATTTTAGGAATTTTAGGTAATTTTTTCATTTTCATCTTTGTCTCTTTCTTTAACTTAGGTACCAGGGGTGGCAGAGAACAGACCGTCCGTACTGCGAGGAGATAAACTGAATGTGTGTGTGTCAAAGGACAGGAACCAGCCCGTCACAGTCTATGAAGGCTATGTCCATTGTGTAGAACTTGAGAGAGTTAAACTCGGCTTCTCAAACAAGTAAGAAATATGTAATATTACAAACAACGTTAACGTGATTCATAGCTTCCATAGATAGTAACTACGTTGTGAAATGTTTTTTTTAAAATGTATTATAAATATTTTAATTAATAACTTTTTTTTATTTAATTAATAATATGTAATAAAATATTATTAAATAAATCTCAAATTAATTGTGTATATATATACACTACTGTACAAAAGTTTGGGGTCAGTGAGATTTTTATTTTATTTTTTTTTAAAGAAATTAATACGTTTTTAGCAAGGATGCATTAAATTGATGAAAAGTGACAGTAAAGACTTTTACATATTTACAATAAAAATCAATTTCAATAAATGGTGTTATTTTGAACAACTGTTTTCAATATTGATAATAAGAAAAGTTTCTTGAACAGCAAATCAGCATATTAGAATGATTTCTGAAGGATCATGTGACACTGAAGACTGAGGAGTTAATAATTTAAAATAGAAAATATAATAATATTATATTAGTGTATATATAATATTTTTTCAACTCTTTTTCAAACTTGACAGACACTAATAGCCTTCATTAAGACCATGAACTAAAATTGCTATATTACAAAATTATTAACAAATCCTTAGCTAGAGAGTTAGACATTTTTGGTTTTAGAAAAAGTGAAAAAAAAAAGTGATTCCTTTTTGGTTCTGTGTTTGTAGGCTTCTCAAGATGTTTGTCAACAATATGAAGTTTGATGTGGAGTTCAACATCAATCGCTTTCCCTTGAAGCTTCAGCACAGGGCGGTGGAGCTCGCTGTCCATCACAAACTGGGCAATGTGCTGTTCCCCTCTAACAAGGGCATTAAACACACTGCACTACCACACCTGAGGTCTGCACACAAACACACTCACACACTTCTGTTTATGGACAGCTACAGTACATCTGCACATGTGTTAGGAATTTCCTCCTTGATGATGTCATGAACACAAAGATACTGTAACTTGAGCTAAATGTATCTATGTAAAATATGAAAAATAGTGGTCTCAGGTCTCAGACTTTTAGCCCCCACTGTGTGTGTGTGTGTGTGTGTGTGTTTTAATAAAGTCTTATTGTGTTCGCCCCCCAGAATGTTCAACAAAGATTTAGAGAACAACCCTGAGCAGAAGGCGGCAGTGCAACACATCCTGTCAGGCACATCCAAGCCAGCACCTTACTTGATCTTTGGACCCCCTGGTACAGGCAAAACTGTCACAGTAGTGGAGGCCATAAAGCAGGTGAAAGCATTCATGAGGACTACTTCATGTGTTTATTTCAGCATTAAACAGCTGTGTGACTCATGACTTATGTGTGTTTGTTGCATCAGGTGAATAAGTCCGAGGCCACGACCCATATCCTGGCCTGTGCTCCCTCAAACAGTGCCTGTGACCTCCTGTGTGAGAGGTTATTAGGATATGTGGACGGCCATCGCCTCTACCGACTTTATGCTCCCAGTAGAGACCTGAAAGCTGTACCGCAGAAACTGCTGGTAAGACATATGCATGGGGTATGTCTGGAAATGCCAAACTACCATTCTAATCCTATTCTTTGAATTATGTATCATGTACACAAATGTTCTGTGCACAATGCAAGAATACAATGCAATGCATTTTGATTTATGATTGACAAATGATTATTGGATATATTTAAATATAATAATATTTTGTTACATATTATTTAAATGTAAAAAAAATAATAATAAAAATATTACATAGTATATCTATATTTAACATGTATATTATTATATATTAATATTATTTAAATATGTAATATTAGTAAATTGTTATATTAATTTATGCATACATATATAGTACAGTCCAAAAGTTTGGAACCACTAAGATTTTTAATGTTTTTAAAAGAAGTTTCGTCTGCTCACCAAGGCTACATTTATTTAATTGAAAATACAGTAAAAAACAGTAATATTGTGAAATATTATTACAATTTAAAATAACTGTGTACTATTTAAATATATTTGACAAAGTAATTTATTCCTGTGATGCAAAGCGGAATTTTCAGCATCGTTACTCCAGTCTTCAGTGTCACATGATTCTTCAGAAATCATTCTAATATGCTGGTTTGCTGCTCAATAAACATTTATGATTATTTTCAATGTTGAAAACAGTTGTGTACTTTTTTTTTCAGGATTCCTTGATGAATAGAAAGTTCAAAAGAACAGCATTTATCTGAAATACAAAGCTTCTGTAGCATTATACACTACCGTTCAAAAGTTTGGGGTCAGTAAGAATTTTTATTTTTATTTTTTTGAAAAGAAATTAAAGAAATGAATACTTTTATTCAGCAAGGATGCATTAAATCAATCAAAAGTGGCAGTAAAGACATTTATAATGTTACAAAAGATTAGATTTCAGATAAACACTGTTCTTTTGAACTTTCTATTCATCAAATAATCCTGAAAAAAAATATTGTACACAAATATTTTGTACAATTGTACACATTAAATGTTTCTTGAGCAGCAAATCAGCATATTAGAATGATTTCTGAAGGATCATGTGACACTGAAGACTGGAGTAATGATGCTGAAAATTCAGCTTTGATCACAGGAATAAATTACTTTATATTATGTATTCAAATAGAAAACAGTTATTTTAAATTGTAATAATATTTCACAATATTACTGTTTTTACTGTATTTTTAATTAAATAAATGTAGCCTTGGTGAGCAGACAAAACTTCTTTTAAAAACATTGAAAATCTTACCGATCCCAAACATTTGAACTTTAGTGTATTATAATTAGAATAGAATATGATTAGAATATGTATATGTGTGTGTGTAAAACAGAATATATGTATTCCTAAATATCCATTCCAACAGAAACACAGTAACTGGAGTAAAGCTGATGGCAGCTTCCTGCTTCCAACTAGAGAAGTTTTGATGAACTACACAGTCATTGTGGTTACACTGGTCACCGCTGGAAGGTACAGCACGCCCATCATAACACTAATATTGCACCTGAATCTTGTTCTTTTCTCGTTGTGCGCTGTATCGTAATAGTCCTGTCATATTCTCTGTTAAGTTACCTTGTGCCAGCTAGGATGTTCTGCTGTGGTGGCTAAAAATGAATATCTATTTGTGTGCTCTTCAGGCTCGTGTCAGGAGGTGTTGCTAAGGGTCATTTCACACACATTTTCATAGATGAGGCTGGACAAGCAGTGGAGCCTGAGTGTCTCATCGGGGTTGCAGGTAAAAGAGGAAGGGTTGGGAGAGGAGGATGAGAACATGAATTAGAACACAAACAGATTGTTTATTTCTTCATTGCGCTCGCTCTCTGTGCCCAAGGTTTGCTCGACCCTGTGAAGGGCCAGCTGGTTTTGGCCGGAGACCCACAGCAGTTGGGCCCCGTTTTGAGATCCCCACTGGCACAACTACACGGACTGAGTACTCAAAGATTTTTCACAAATTTTTACATTGGTTTCTTCTTCTTTAAGGAATAGTTCACTTCAGAGTTTAAATTTCCTGATAATTTACTCATCCCCATGTCATCCAAAATGTTTGTCTTTCTTTCTTCAGTTGAAAAGAAATTAAGGTTTTTGAGGAAAACATTATAGGATTTTTCTCCATATAGTGGACTTCAACAGTTACCAATGGTTTGAAGGTCCAAATTGCAGTTTCAATGCAGCTTCAAAGGGCTCTACATGATCCCAGCCGAGGAATAAGTGTTATATTTAGCGAAACAAAGTCATTTTCTAAAAAAATTATATACTTTTTAACCACAAATGCTTGTCTTGAACTAGCGCTGCGATGCGCCACGCATGACGTAATCACATTGGAAAGGTCACGCGTTATGTAGGCGGAAGTACTAAGCAAGTGTTAACAAAGCAATTGTGCAAAGACTAAGTCAAAGTTTTTTGCCTTACCACGGTACTTCTGCCTACGTCACGTGTAGTGCAAGATGAGCATTTGTAGTAAAAAAGTATATAATTTTCTTTTTTTTTTTAGAAAATGACTGATCGTTTCGCTAGATAAGACCCTTATTCCTCGTCTGTGATCGTGTAGAGTCCTTTGAAGCCGCATTGAAACTGCAATTTGGACCTTCAACCCATTGGCAACCACTGATATCCACTATATGGAGAAAAATCCTGGAATGTTTTCCTCAAAAACCTTCTTTTTGACTGAAGAAAGAAAGACAAACATCTTGGATGACTTAATTCTGAAGTGAACTAATCCTTTAACTCAGACTTCAGTCCTAACAGATATCGTTTGATATACAACAGGTCAGTCCCTCCTGGAGAGGCTAATGAAACAGAACACTCTGTATCAGAAGAGCCAGGATGGCAATTCTGTATATGACAGCCGCTTCGTCACCAAACTTCTCCGCAACTACAGGTACTGATGGGGCTATTTTTTCTCCCATCAATTTTTGATGTCATAAGTGATGACAGATGTCTTATTGTTAAGTTATTCTCACCCCATCCCAGGTCTCATCCCGCCATCCTCAAGATCCCCAATGAGCTCTTCTACGAGAATGAGCTGCAGGTGTTTGCAAACCAGATGGAGCGGGAGGCCTTCTGTCACTGGGAGCATCTCCCTAAGAAGGTACCAGACCACTGTACAAAAGCTCCTTTTCCAAGATGCAAGAAGCAAAGAAATATGCTGTTTTTTATACATAATTATACTAAGTGGTGTTGAATGCTTCAATCTGATTGGTTGATGAACGTTTTAAGGTGTGCAATTATTTTAAGGGAAACGCACGGCTAAAGTAGTTCTAGGCAGGTTTTGACCGCATTACGTCCATATCACTTCGCCAAATGATCTAAGTTATTTCAAAGGTCCTTACAGTCATAAACGGCCAAAACCCACAACAACGCTGACCAAGCAACAAATATAGTAAAAAATAGGATAAAAACAACAAATTATTTCCATGTTTTTTCCCAAAAAATGATGTTTTATTATGTATGGAAAGCACATACTCTTTCTCCTGCTCTCTCTCCCACTCAAACGCTCACATGTAGAGTACAGACGGACACACACTTGCACAGAAACGCGTTGTCAGTGCTGCTCTGATGATTTTATCTGTAAAATAGTTTAGAAACTTAAAAGCTACATGACATTTCACACTAGCGAGGTAATAATGATGCTGTTCTTGAAGCAGATAAACTTACAGTTTCGCTATTAGTAGAGACGCTGCCGCCAAACACTGTTGAGAAAATTCAGTCATCATTTACTCACCTTTATGATGTTCCAAACCTGTGAACACAAAAGAAGATATTTTGAAGAATGTTGGTAACCATATAGTTGAAGGTATCATTTGTCTTCCATAATTTTTTTTCCTACTATGGAAGTCAACAGCTACTGTCAACTGTTTGTTTACCAAAATTCTTCAAAATATCTTCTTTTTAGTTCAACAGAAGAATGAAGCTGCAATTTTTGTGCAATAAATGAATAAAGCACTTTTATGGTTTCTGTGATGAACAGGGATTTCCTGTCGTGTTTCATGGAGTAATGGGGAAGGATGAAAGAGAGGCCAACAGTCCTTCGTTTTTCAACGTGACCGAGATCGAGGTCATCGTCAGCTACCTCAACAAGCTCATGGAAACACAGGGCAAGAAGGGCCTGCCAAAACTCAGCGCCAACGACATTGGCATTATCGCTCCTTACAGGAAACAGGCAAGACTGAGAAACGTCTTAAAATTGGATTAAAATGTATTCTGTTACTAATGAAAAATGGCAACATATTGAAAAGTAGAAGTTAAAAATTAAATAAATAAAAGGTTCAAACCCAACTTCACTCTTTAACAAAAGGTTTTTTATTCATTTAAGGTGGAAAAAATTCGGAAAGCTCTGAACACTGTGGCGGAGATAAACAAATGGAAAGATATCAAGGTTAGCCTGTGATTTATTTTTTATTTTTTTCCCTCAAATTGCCTCTCTGAATTCAGAATGAGTCATTTCTGCTGCTTGATTATTTGGCTCTTGTAGGTGGGGTCAGTGGAAGAGTTTCAGGGTCAAGAGAGAAAAGTCATCATAGTTTCTACTGTCCGTAGTAGCGTCAACTATGTCAAGATGGACCAAGACTTCAACATTGGCTTCCTCTCAAATGAGAAGGTATATACTTCATCTCAAATTGATATGTTGGATATGCACCTTATTACCAATTTTACTCAGCTAAATCAAGTTATATAGATATACACAACCTTACAAAAGCTTGGGTTTGATAAGATTTTTATTTATGTTTTTGAAAGTCTTTTATGCTCATCAAGGCTACATTTATTTGATCAAAAAAGAAAGAAATTATTCTAATATTCTGATTTGATGCTCAAGAAACATTTGTTATTTTCAATGTTGAAAACAGTTTAATATTTTTGTGGAAACAGTAGTAGTTTTTTCAGGATTCTTTGATAAATAGAACTATCAAAAAAACAGCATTTATTTGAAACAAATCTTTTGTAACATCATAAAGGTT
This sequence comes from Megalobrama amblycephala, assembly GCF_018812025.1. NCBI lineage: Eukaryota > Metazoa > Chordata > Actinopteri > Cypriniformes > Xenocyprididae > Megalobrama > Megalobrama amblycephala. The sequence continues at coordinate 7,200,051 of NC_063051.1, forward strand.
TTACTGTCATTTTTGATCAATTTACTGTGTCCTTGCTGAATAAGAGTATCAGTTTTGTTAAAAAAAAAAAAGGGTACTGACAACAAACTTTTGAAAAGTACTGGAGATGAAAGGGTTAGTTCACCTAAAATTGAACATTTTGTAATTTATTACTCACCCTCATGCCGTTCCACACCCGTAAGACCTTTGTTAATTTTCAGAACACAAATTAAGATATTTAAGTTGAAATCCGATGGCTCCGTGAGGAAGCAATGTCACTTCCATAGGAAGCAATGTCACATCCTCTCTCAAGATCCATAAAGATACTAAAACATATTTAAATCAGTTCATGTGAGTACAGTAGTTCAATATTAATATTATAAAGCGACGAGAACATTTTTGGAGCACCTAAAATAACGACTTATTTAGTGATGGCTGATTTCAAAACAATGCTTCAGGAAGCATCGGAGCACAGTGAATCAGTGTATCGAATCTGCTGTTCGGAGCGCCAAAGTCACATGATTTCAGCCGTTGGCAGTTTGACACGCGATCTGAATCATGATTTGATACACTGATTCATTTATGCTCCGATGCTTCATGAATCATTGTTTTGAAATCGGCCATCACTAAATAAATTGTTATTTTGTTATTTTTGGCGCTCCAAAAATATTCTCATCGCTTTATAATATTAATATTGAACCACTGTACTCACATGAACCGATTTAAATATGTTTTTAGTACCTTTATGGATCTTGAGAGAGGAAGTGTCATTGCTCCCTATGAAGGCCTCACGGAGCCATCGGATTTCAACTAAAATATATTAATTTGTGTTCCGAAGTCTAACGAAGGTCTTACGGGTGTGGAACGGCATGAGGGTAAAGTAATAAATGACAGAATTTTCATTTTTGGGTGAACTAACCCTCGAACAAGAGCTACTGGTTGGCATCTGTGGATTCAAATAACTTTTAGCTGCAAGAGTAAAAGTTAAGAAGTTTATCACAGAAGCTCATAATCATAGAAAAATGAGGAACAGAGGTCAAACGTGTTTCTGACCATCTGTTTGGACTTAGATTAGAGAAATTATTATGCCAGCCAATCCTGTAGTAAACCCCTTCTGTTGCCCACAGAGGTTTAATGTGGCCATGACAAGAGCCAAAGCCCTGCTCATTGTGGTGGGAAACCCAGTTATCCTAAGCAAGGATCCTACTTGGCAGAGGTAAGACCTTAGTAATGTATGTTCCTCTCAGCTTAACCTGTCACTAACCCGATGGCAACTTTAATGCGTTCTGCAGATCACTTACAGAACCATTCTGAAGGATATATGACTTGAATTTAGCAAAAGCTTACTTGAAAATGGCAAACTTCAATCTGATTGGCTAACACAATCTTTTATAACATACCATATTAGCATTTCTTATGCAAAACAATGAGCTAGCTTTACATTGGCCACATGCCTAAAAGGAAAAAATCTTTTTGTTTTTCTTACACTTATATTTAGAAGAAATGCACACAAGTTTGGACTCTAGATCTGTGATTGTTACTAGATTTATTTGTTCATAGATTTGAAACTGGAAAGAGTTCTGTTTAATTTCAGGAAATGGATCCAAAATGTCACACTAAAGGCCAGTTCACACCAAGAACGATATCTGTATTAGCATCCACACCAACACACAATAGCTCTCTGTTTATTATAAGTGCATGCTGCAGTTTTGTCATCTGTCACTGTAAATGCTTGAGCTCTTTAATGGATTCTGATTGGCTGTAAATGTTTTTATCGTTCATCAGCGTAAGAGTGATTCCAACGATATCGTTTCTCTGTGCATTTATTGTTCCAGTTGTGGTGTGGACTTTGCTATTTTTTTACATTTAGATCGATTTTTAGATCAATATCTTTATCATTTTAGTTATCGTACTTGGTACTTAACTGATAATCTATTCTGTACTGTATGCAGTAGTTTATTGGTGTGTATTTGATTGTGTAGGTTTATCCGGTACTGTGAACTTGAGCAGGGCAACACTGGCTTTGACTACAAAGATGCTGAAGGAGAGGAGGATGTGGTCAGCCGGCTGGCGTCTTTAAAAATCAGCTCTGATGGTACACAGCCTTACATAACACATCCAGACCTGAAGTGTGACTGTATTATGTACTCGTATGACTCATTGCGTGTTTATGTCTAGATACTGACGAGAGCCCACTACAGCAGCATGTGCACCCGGAGTGGAGAGCTGAACAATGAGGACCAGATTTACAACAATTAAATGAGACAATCAGTTTACATCGGGAGAAAATGGGAAATCAATTTATTTTTTATCAGTAAAGCAGTATTGAATTATCACAAACTCATTTAATGTTGATTGCAGCCAGTAAAATGATGCATATGACTGATTCATTTCATAATTCAGCAAAACAGTCAATTTATATACTACTGAGATGATCCTGGAGAGATTCTAGCACTTATGCAAACTGATGTAGATCAAAGATCAGTCGCAATATTGCTTTTACTAATCAACACACTGTCATTCAAACAGCTATGTTTTATTCTTCTTTTTCAAAAATGTATTGTTTCAAATCTTCATAGCACTTGATCACTTTACTGAAAGTCATTAATTGAAACAGTGTTTCTAGTAAGTAATAGGGTCAAACATTTTTTAAAATGGCTAATAAAAACAATTTAAAATGACTGTCTCAGTAATTGAAAATGTATGTCAATATGCAACTGCAAATTATGGCAATCTACAGTACTGTGCGAAAGACTTAAGCCACCACCGGTTTTGTTCTTTTAGCAATGTTTTAATGACCATCCATATTTATTTTTCAGTATCTTTATTATGATACAAACTGGAAATATGTACACAAAATGTAAAAAAAAAAAAAAAAAAAATTCAGCATTTAGTGTGACCTACTGTCACATGTCTCCTGGATTTCCATTTCCTCAAAGAAGAAATTCGGAGAAACTTCACATCAGATTTTGAAAGTTTTCTTGGCCTTCCAGTCCTTTTCCGTTCCATTTAGGTTTAAAGGGATAGTTCACCCAAAAATGAAAATTTGATGTTTATCTGCTTACCCCCAGCGCATCCAAGATGTAGGTGACTTTGTTTCTTCAGTAGAACACAAATGATGATTTTTAACTCCAAACGTTGCCGTCTGTCAGTCAAATAATGCTAGTGGATGGGAACTTCTACTATAAGAGTAAATAAAACTTGCATAGACAAGTCCAAATTAAACCCTGCGGCTCGTGACGACACATTGATGTCCTAAGACACGAAACAATCGGTTTGTGTGATAAACCAAACAGTTTTTATATCATTTTTTAACTCTAATACACCACTATGTCCAACCGCGTTCAGCACTCGTTAGTAAGGTCTGATCGCGCTCTGACAGCGGCAGTGATGTCTCGCGCATAGACTTAAATGAGAGCGAGACATCACTGCCGCTGTCAGAGCGCGATCAGACATCACTAAGCGAATGCTGAACGCGGTTGGACATAGTGGTGTATTAGAGTTAAAAAATGATATAAATACTGTCTATGCAAGTTTTATTTACTCTTATAGTAGAAGTTCCCATCCACTAGCATTATTTGACTGACAGACGGCAACGGTTGGAGTTAAAAATCATCATTTGTGTTCTACTGAAGAAACAAAGTCACCTACATCTTGGATGCGCTGGGGGTAAGCAGATAAACATCAAATTTTCATTTTTGGGTGAACTATCCCTTTAAGAGAGCCAGGTTCCTGCTATTGCTCAAGTGTAAGGGGAGGTCACTTAAAAGGTTAGTTCACCCAAAAATGAAAATTCTGTCATTTATTACTCTCCCTCATGTCATTCCACACCCGTAAGACATTTGTTCATCTTCGGAACACATTATTTTTGATAAAATCCATTGCCTCAGTGAGGCCTGCATCACCAGCAATAACACTCCCTTTTTTAATGCCCAGAAAGCTACTAAAAATATGTTTAAAACAGTTCATGTGACTACAGTGGTTCAACCTTAATATTATAAAGTGACGAGAATACTATTTGTGGTTAAGTAAGATTTGCGAAGCTCCCCCTAGTTTCCTTCAGTGAATCACACTGTCATAAATACTCGAAGCGCAGCTCTGGACTACAACGCTCACCAGCGCAGTAGTTTTGCAAATACAGTACACTCGATGGAGGTGGGTAATTTTCGAAATTGTCTTATAAAGTCATTATACACATTGTTTTTGAATTACCGTAAAGCATTTTCTCACTCTCGCGTGAACGTGAACATGAGGCGAGATTGTGTCGGGTCGGCGAAGCTCAACTTGCAAGTGCTATTTTTTGGCGTAGACGTGCCAGAGGCGGTTAGTGCACGCCTCAAACACACCACTACAAATCAATTAGTTACTTAGTTCTGCTTTAAGGTTGAAACATGTTTTAAATGTTTTAAATGTTTTTGGTAGCTTTCTGGGCATTGAAAAAGGGAGTGTTATTGTTATTTCTGTCTATGGAGGCCTCACTAAGCCATCTGATTTTATCCAAAATATCTTAATTTGTGTTCCGAAGATAAACTAAGGTCTTACAGGTGTGGAACTACATGAGGGTGAGTAATTTATAAGAGAATTTATTTTTGGGTGAACTAACCCTTCAAAACTTGCCAGTTTAGCCTATAAAGGCTGTTTTTTTAATACTGCATACAAATTTACTATATTTTTTGGTTATGTTTTAATAAAGAGACTGAGAAATGATTATATATGGTCATTATATCATTGGTTAACATCTAATGGTGGCCTAAGACTTTTGCACAGTACTGTATATCTTTAACTTTATTTTTAGAGAAACTTTTTGTTTAAAACCCATGTAATAATGGGTTTTATATTATGGCATTATGGAATATAGAATATTATGTTGTTTTAGGGCTGGGGCCCTAAATATAGGCTGAAAATACTTGTCAATTTATTTTTCAACCATAAAATACCCGATTACTGCATGTAATTTCATACAAAAGGAAAAAAAAAAGTGCAACATTATTTTGTTTCGAAAAAATAGTTTATTAACATAAGTTGGTTTCACTTCATTCAAACATTTACTACTAGTCCTGTTTACAAAGCATTGTTACTATGAGCGCTCATAAAAATCTGGATTAATAAATCATATTTAATACTTCCAGAAAAAAGGAAGAGACCACATGAACACAGCAGATTGATCTCAGAGGCCAGTGTGGAGCTCCATTTGCTAAGACTGGTTGCTGTAGTAATTTCCTCATGCAGACGATGACTTCACAAAAGACATGGGTCTATTCTCACGCCGGCTTCGAGGATTTCATCACGGATTCCACAAATTAGTACATTAAAAAAGATAAAGAACAAGTTCCTCCTTTATTTGCAAGTAGTGTGTAGTCTGGATGGAGTCTAATGGGGTGTTCCTTGTGCATTGTATTGTACAGTCAGTACATTACAGTCAGTGTTTTAATAATGCCCTGTTTAATAAATTAAAATCCATGGCATAGTGTCCCAGGTGTTCAAGAATTATACAGATGGTTAGTTTAACATTCTATGCTTCTGATGGACCTAAACATAAAATAACCCAAGGAACATTTGCCTCACAAAGAAATGCCTGGGTCATATTTCACCTTAAAATAAATGAAAAACTTATATAAATCTTTATTCCATTCCATTCTTAATGCAAACTATATCCTTTTTCATTTTTAGCTGACATATGACCCAGAACACTGTTTCTTGACTGTTTTTGTGATTTTCCTATTTTACGGTATCGTACGATGGAAACAGAGCTACACCATGCTAATGAATTAAATACTCGTTTGAAGTCAACACAGACAGGAAACATAGGGCTGGATTTAGGTAGCATTACCTCATGTCAGACATCTCATGGCACCAGCAGCGGACAGCAGTGGAAGTGACATCAGTATATGGATTCTACACCAGCTAACAAAAGCTACAGATCTTCTAGAAGCACAACTCTGCATGATTAGTTAAGGTTACTGTCAGAAACGGGATGATCCGAACACCTCATGATTACTGGCATGCAACATTACAAGACCGATCGTGACAAAACGCATGCGTGGACATAAACGTTCATCATCTCATCTCAGCCCAAACGCATTAAAGTCTGATAACTAAAGGCACACAATTCTGTGGGAACTGGAAAGGCACTCAAGGCCTCTTCTAACTAAAGTACATTGGCTAACAATCATCAGTTTGTGTATTTATTTGATGTTTCGCAGTGCTAGAAACCTTCAAAAGTGATTGCACCTTAAATGTAATATTTGCATTAACAATACTCAAGCATGCGTGCCGGCTAATGTAGGACAATACAGTCAGATTATGTGAGCTCAGCCTGGATATTCGAGGCAGGTTCAACCAGTTTAATATCTAAAGAGCTCAGTCCATGTGCACGTGTGTGTGTTTATGCCTGTGTGGAGGACAAAAACAACAAATGTTGGTGCTTGTTGGTTTTAGATCCGACTGAGCCTCCAAATTACACGTCATTGATATTTATTTGGGGAATGAAAGCTATAAACTCAGCATTACTAAAGATTTTTCACTTTTAAATACATTTAATTGGCTCATAGAGTTATTCACTACTAGAAAGTGTGTAGAAGTAACAGAGAAGCTCAAAACACACACTTTACATTCAAATTGTGGAGGGAATGATCATGAAGGCACTGTTTTTATTACCAAATTCTGTGCTATTAAGAGATTTCTACGTGGTTAAATTAATTTCGATTACAATAATATGAAGATGTTCTCTCACCAGATTATAATGGTAGATTGATAAATATGCAAAAATACAATAACGTTATGACTGACGTCATCCGTACAGTACAAACTGGAGGGAAAAAAAAAAGTTTGTATTCTGAGAAACATTGTGCCATAGAGGAAAACTAAATCAAGATAAACAGTGATATAGATATATTTTGATCTAACCTGTCTTTCTGCCCAGCCTCTGTCAGTTTAATGCATATTTTATTCACTTTCCTCCATTTCGCATTTGTTGGTTTGCATGAAATGTGACATACAGTCCAGTGTATTTATGTTGTTTGGTCAAAAACTAATTTTGTGGAGTTTGGTATTTCCTGGTCAGTGGGGGGATCATTCTGGAAAAAGACCGGAAAGTTCTCTTACAACAGCAAGCACCCGCTCCTCTTCTTCCTCTTGCGGACTTGCAGCGCCGCCCTGGTGGCCATTTCGAATACTTCCCTCACGCCCTCCTTAGTCTTGGCTGAGCATTCCAGGTAGCCGAAGGCGCTAATACGATTGGCCATGTCTCTGCCCTCCTCCGGTTTAACCGGCTCCTGCAGAACAGATGAGTTGGAACTGAATCATCACATTCGATATGATTTAGAACCAAATTACTGTTTGAACGTTGTGAATGATGGACGGCAGTATTGCGAGGCACTGTCTGCAGCTAAAGGCCGACTTATGACATACAATGTCAATTCTGCTCACTAAATGAATTGATTTAACGGAGGCCATCTGCCCAGATAACCGAACGCTATTGCTGACACATTATTTAAGGGGCGAGGCATGATAACATCAGTCATTGGTTATTAGAGGTTGGACTGATCGCTCGAGTACGAGGAGTTTGACGAATGATAATGATCAGGCGTTCTAGAGTGACAGTAATGCTGGCTGCTAAGAGCTTTTTAATGGGACTCCTATAGTGGTGGTGCGGCTGGCCCCGGGAACACACCTGCTTCATCTTAGTCAGCTCTCTCCGTGTGTGCTCATCATTCCGCAGATCCTTCTTATTGCCCACGAGGATTATGGGAACATTGGGGCAGAAGTGCTTCACCTCCGGCGTCCACTTTTCTGGGATATTCTCTATAAGATCACACGCATTCAAGATTGATATATGATTTTGAACACAAATTTGATATATATATATATATATATATATATATATATATATATATATATATATATATATATATATATAGTATAATCATGCATATAAAATATACATAAATAATATAATAATAAAAAATAACGTAAATATATCATATACATACAAACTTATAAATATACATATAAAATTTTATTTCATATTTTGTTATGAAATATATATTTCAAATTATTTTGAAATGCCAGCCATTTCAGTTTCTGGCTGTAGCATAAAAATAGTTTTTAGTTCAGTATTACCAAAAAAATTCTATACTAGTACATCTGTTGTGTAGAGAAGCAAAAATACATAATAACCTACATATGTATGAATGTATACATTTATTTTTTCCCTAAACTTTCAAATACGCATGAATAAAATAATAACAATAATATCTATTAAATACACACACATGTATGTACTGTATGTATGTAAAATGTACAAATATACATGAAACATTTTTTTCATGTATATTTAAAAAAAAAACAAAAAAAAAAACACATAATGCGTTATATTGTACAAATTACAGTATCCAGTTTGAATAAGTCTGGAAAGTCTGGATCTTTTTTAAACAAAGTAATACATAAGCATTACATAAGTACAAGTAATATAATATAATATAATATAATAAAGTCTTTGCAGACTTTCAAACTGTAGGTACTGTAATTTGAAGGACAAATATGGTGACAAAAAGGTTAAATAATACTTACATACAGTGTTATAAAACTTTGTTTTGTAATGTTAATGTGACCCAAAGAAAGTATGTGATATAAGGGATTTGCCCCAACAAATCCAATCCTATTAATGATATTAAGCAATTCATGTTTAGAGTCTTTGAAGAATAATGGTGGTTCCATTCCACTTCACTGCTGGGGGAATTATATGACTCATATATTTATACATATTGATCTTTTAAACTGATCTTTTGCTGAATCATGTGGCTGAATTCTGAATAATCTCAGAACTGTCTGTGATAACTTTTAAACACATGCTTATATAATTTGTTCAAGCTTTCCGGCATTTATTATAACAAGAATAAGAACTGGGATGTTCCTTCGGGAAGCTGGACAGTGGACAGATAAGACAATGATGTCATGGACACAAGTGTTATCATGATTTGTCGCAGACAAAACACAGGAACTTCCTGCATAAAGTGATGACTTAGTGAATCGTGTTTCCAGTAAGAAAGGCATTGTCACACATACAGATGACTCAAAACTAAAGATATAAAGCAGATTTTGGGGTTTTTGGAAAAAAAATGATTACCTAAACTGTCGGGACTGTCTATGGAGAAACACATGAGGATGACATCTGTGTCTGGGTAAGACAGAGGTCTCAGGCGATCATAGTCTTCCTGTCCTGCTGTGTCCCACAAAGCGAGCTCCACCTGTGGATCAGAATTGGACAGGATGAGTCAAACCTCACTTGAAACAACTAGTCAAAGCTTTTTATGATCTCTACAGCTCGCTGGACTTCACATGATGGGTTATTTACAACCAAATAAGTTGGACAAAAAGGAGAAGTGCACTTAATACAAACTTTAAGACCATGCAACCCTTGTCTCAATAGGCGTCCCCTTAGGAGTGTACAACCCACTATACAAGAAGCGAGGCAAAAAAAAAAAAAAAAAGAGCACAACACAAAAAGAAACAGTTGTGGCTTAAGACAGCTAACTGGAAACATGTGAGTATGTGTGTACCTCTCTACTTCACACGAGCCCTTTCTATTTAGACCTATACGGACCAGATATATTCAGATTATTATTATACATTTATTATGCAGGTTATTATGTTTGCCTCTTTACACCACAGATGCACCAATATAGAATTTTTTGGTAATAGGGATAACTATTTTTATGCTACAGCCAATAACCGAAATGGCTGACATTTAATAACAAACAAACAACAAATTATATATATATATATATATATATATATATATATATATATATATATATATATATATATATATATATATATATATATATATATATATATATATATATATATATAAATATTTTTGTACAATATTTTTTTTCAGGATTATTTGATGAATAGAAAGTTCAAAAGAACAGTGTTTATCTGAAATCTAATCTTTTGTAACATTACAAATGTCTTTACTGCCACTTTTGATTGATTTAATGCATCCTTGCTGAATAAAAGTATTCATTTCTTTAATTTCTTTTCAAAAAAATAAAAATAAAAATTCTTACTGACCCCAAACTTTTGAACGGTAGTGTATAATGCTACAGAAGCTTTGTATTTCAGATAAATGCTGTTCTTTTGAACTTTCTATTCATCAAGGAATCCTGAAAAAAAAGTACACAACTGTTTTCAACATTGAAAATAAATATTGAGCAGCAAATCAGCATATTAGAATGATTTCTTAAGGATCATGTGACACTGAAGACTGGAGTAACGATGCTGAAAATTCAGCTTTGCATCACAGGAATAAATTACTTTGTCAAATATATTTAAATAGTACACAGTTATTTTAAATTGTAATAATATTTCACAATATTACTGTTTTTTACTGTATTTTTAATTAAATAAATGTAGCCTTGGTGAGCAGACGAAACTTCTTTTAAAAACATTAAAAATCTTAGTGGTTCCAAACTTTTGGACTGTACTGTGTATAAATTATAATTTATAATTATTTACACTTTTTAGATGTTTTGAAAACCAGTGTTTAATTGTTTAAGAGCCTGACAAAGGGTCATAAGGTTCAACAGGAATTCTATTTGTGATATAATTTCCTGTTTTATAGTTTGTCACATGACAACAAAATGGCTTCCTATATATTGGTTATACATGATATTGGTTATGATCAATTAAGCAAACAAAATGTTAAATATTTTAATTTCAAATATTATTTATTTATTTTAAATTGTTTAATAAATAAATCTGCTTACGTTTTTAAACATTTCATCCTTTGAATAAGACTTTTTTTTACAACACCATTAAAAAAAAAAAAACTTAAAAAAACATGGTCAACAACAGTCATTTTCAAAATTGCTAATAAACGTAACAAATCACAATAATTGTAAAAGCAACTCTTTAAATTAAATGTAAAATTATAAACTAGAAAAACTGAAATAGTATTTTCTTTTTTTTTTTTTAACTATGAAAAATATTTTTTACCGTTTACTTTCTACTTCCAGTGTCAGATAATTAAAAAAGCTATTATCAGTCAACATTGATATGGTGTCAGATATACTGAAGATCCCTACTATAAAAGCAAATGAACTTTAAAGTATCAATCCTTCGCATATGTCACTCTTCCCTCACAATCTGTACAGGGCCACAACAACAAGACTTGTCTTATCCAATCACAAGCCTAATGAATTGAATTAGTTTAATGGGTGATTAGAGGGAATCAAACTACATCCCTTCTGCTCTCCTGTAGGACTGAAGCTTAGCATCATACCGCGGCTGAGTCATACACTGAGCCTGATGCCACATCATTACACAATCTTTCCTCAATTCACTGAAAGAGGAGACTATTTTTTCCTCCGTTGTGCACTGATCTGAAGCTCTACATCATAATAATCTGTTCAGGTGCGGAATAAGAAAGCCCATAAATACTTTGAATGGCTCATCGTTTTTCAAAGAGCATGCATAGGTGGCATCAGCCAAAAATGAACGTCATATCGGTTGCAGAGCAAGTTTTAGAGAAGGATAATGAAGATAAATGTATTTTTCCTCTTTGGAGAAACATGCAGTGCTGATCAGGAATGTGTATTAAGAAAGTAAATAGGGCCAATTTTCATGTTGACTTTAAAATGTATGTTTATCCACCGGGTGAATAAAGTACAGAATGTTCCCAAAGACTGGAAAGATTTATGCTCAATCACCACTGGGAAGCTTTTATATCTTGACAAACTAAGCAGTGTACCACTGCTGAGAGAGCGAGGGGTTTTAAAAGAGATGCCATCCTGCTCCTTGACTTCAACATTTCCTGTGCTGGAGACACAGAATGAACCCACCTTCCACCAAAAAAACCCTCTTCCATCACAGGAAATGAAGTGGTCTATATAGGGTTGGTGAGTCGCAGCGACGGGTGGGGATATCTCGAGTCCAGTCAGGAAACCAGAGAACAGCCATTTCCTGTTTTGCCAAGTCCCCTTTAGTTTTCATAGTGGTCAGGACTGCAAAACATCAGAACTATGGGCTATCTATCAGACCCCTTCACGTCACCCATTCCAAAGCATTATTTATATACGATTATGGTATTTATTAATATTTTGAATTAGCTTTTTTTTTTAATATTAGCTTTATTTTTTAGATTTTTGGGTTCAAATTTTAGTTTAATTTTTAGTCATGTGCCTTTAGTTATTATGTTGTCATTTTTATTTTGTCAGTTTTTTAAATTCTATATAGCTTTTTATTTATTTTTATTTTAAGTTTAGTTTATTTTTCATCTATATTTATATATTATTTTATTTCAGCTAAACTTCAATTATTTTCCGGTATAGTTTTAGTCCACAACAACACTGTTCCAAAACAATCGCAATTTGATTAGTCATTTTGTTATGCATTTTGACATTTTTATTAATTTTATATATATTTTTTTAAATATTTCCATATAGCTTTAATTTATTTTTATTTCAGTTTTTGTTTTAGTCATTTTATTACTTAAACTTATTTCAGTTAGTTGCCAAAGTTGCACTTTTTAAAAGAAGTCTCTTCTGCTCACCAAGGCTTCATTTATTTGATCCAAAATACAGCAAAAACAGTAATATTGTAAAATAATTTTACAATTTAAAATAACTGTTTTCTATTTGAATATGTTTTAAAATGTAATTTATTCCTGTGATGCAAAGCTGAATTTTCAGCATCATTACTCCAGTCTTCAGTGTCACATGATCCTTCAGAAATCATTGTAATATGCCGATTTGCTGCTCAAGAAAGATTTATTATTATTATCAATGTTGAAAACAGTTGTGTACTTTTTTTTTTCAGGATTATCTGATGAATAGAAAGTTCAAAAGAACAGTATTTATCTGAAATAGAAAGCTTTTGTAACATTATCACAACCGTTCAAGTTCAGAGTCAGTAAGAGTTTTAAAGAAATTATTACTTTTATTCAGCAAGGATGCATTCAATTGATCAAAAGTGACAGTATAGACATTTATAAAGTTGCAAAAGGAAAAATAAATGAAGCCTTGGTGAGCAGAAGAGACTTCTTTTAAAAATTTTTAAAAAATCTTACCGTTTAAAAACGTTTGAACGGCACGGTAGTGTATATTATTTTATTTTAGCTTTACTTCAATTACCGAAAATGCTTTTTAATAGTTCTAGTTCACACAATAACAACACTGTTCCAAAACAATGACTGTTATTTTACGCTTACTGGTGCGATCGTTTGGATAAATATTTGGATAATGTGTCTATAGAGGATATACTGTCATAAGACTAAAATAACAACAACAATGTTCACAGATTGGTTTCAGGATGAACATGACGGTTCTCACTAAGGAAAATAAAACGAATGACGTTCTGGGTTATTTATAGATCTCAGCTTGGGTTTCACAATCAGCAATTTTCAAAACCATCCCAAACCTCAAGGTCTGGAAATATTGCTAAGATGAGTTGCATAAAAACAGGCTTCGGGAGGTTTGGCGGCGGCCAAGAATCAATACCAACCTGTTTGCTGTCAACTTCAATGTCTGCAATGTAGTTCTCGAACACAGTAGGCACGTAGACTTCTGGAAACTGATCTTTGCTGAACACTATGAGTAGACAGGTCTTCCCACAAGCTCCATCTCCCACGATCACCAGCTTTTTCCTGATAGCAGCCATACCTGGAGAGCAAATATGAGACTTGCTTCAACCATAATCGGCTCCATGTCATGAAATGACTCTTTAATTTTGAGCTTTTGAAAATAAGAGTTGAACGCACTATGGAAATATACTGAGTTTGGCTCCAGTCCAAAAAGGCTGTCTTTGAGAACAAATTGTTCTTTTGAGTCAGATCTTTTCCAAGAATCAGTTCACAAAATTGGCCTAAATGATTCGTTCATGAATCAGTCATCCCTCTCAAGAAAACACAGAGAAGATCAAGACATTTCCATCTGTTGGCTACATCAAGGCTCTTCAGAAGTCATATGGACCACTTTTAGGATACTTTTATGGGTTTTTTGTCATTTTGAAGCTTGATAGACCTGCTTTCACTCACTTTTATTATTTATAAGAGTGGCCAGAAAATTCAACAATAAACTACAAACAGCTGTTCAATTATTTCCATGCTTTGTCCTCCAACATGACATAAAACTACTTGTGTTGCTCTTTTTTAAAGTATATCCTAATGTTATCTTTATCAATAAGCCAAATGTTGTCCACCATACCAAAACAACAGACCTGAAGGCAAATGCAAGCCGCTGAATCAAGAGCAGATGGGGAAAATGTGTACACAAACATGATATGAACATCTGTTTCATGTGAACCTGATACAAAACTCACCCCGAGGACGCAATCCTCATGGGCTACAAAACGCACAATGCGCACAAGGCTTCTGGACACAAACAGACCTGTCAATATACTTTCATAGTGAAAATGTCAATTCATTTCAACAATCAAATTCTACAGCCCGGTTTCACAGACAGGGCTTAGACTAAGCTAGGATTAAGCCTTAGTTCAGTTAAGGTATTTAAAGGGTTAGTTCACCCAAAAATGAAAATTCTGTCATCAATTACTCACCCTCATGTCGTTCCACACCCAAAAGACCTTCCTTCATCTTCGGAACACAAATTAAGATATTTTGATAAAATCCGATGGCTCAGTGAGGCCTGCATTGCCAGCAAGACAATTAACACTTTCAATGCCCAAAAAACGTATCTAAAGACGTATCTAAAACAGTTCATGTGACTACAGTGGTTCAACCTTAATGTTATGAAGATGAAAGAAGGACTTACAGGTGTGGAACGACATGAGGGCGAGTAATTACTGACAGAATTTACACTTTTGGGTCAACTAAACCTTTAAGTAGCTTTTATAAATGTACCCTAGAAAAAAACATTACTGGTGTGCATCTTGTGATAAAACAATGGCACTTGCATGGGGTACATCTTTTATTTTAATCACATTCATCGTTCTTACAGTTTGATTTAAACCTTGTATAATGTCACATTTTATTTACCCAGCAAACCTAATTTTATTCACATCTGCCACTTTGTGAGTAGTAATTTTGGACTCTGGCTACACAATTCAAATCAATTTGCATTATAAACTACAAGACGTCAGTAGGGCAAAAGAGGAAAGTATTTACTCATAATCAACTTAGCGAGATCCCTGAGGAGAATGTATTATCGCATTAATCTGTCACGCATTTGATCACCGACATCAATATCTGCACTAACTCGCTTATTTATAGGAGCTGGTGTAGTGTGAGAATTCTGAGGAAGACGTGAGCGAGGTTGCGCTCGGGTCTTTATGTGGGCGATGAGGGAGATTTGTCCCGCATCCATGATGAATATGTGCTCGTAGGGAAGCACAGCTGTGCATATCGTCGTTCCAATCCGCCCAACACCCATCTATTCTTCCTTAGTAATCTTACAACAAACAGTCTTCTACACTGTCTGGGCTCATTTTAACACGACCACTTATCAACGGGCCTCCATCAGATTGCGCTTCCGTGGAGCAGGACGAACTTTATTTTTAGTACAGCCTGGGTTTCTTTCTCTCTCTCATGAAGCTCCATCCACCCACAGGAAACGCAGGGGTTTATTTCTTAGTAACAGAGAGGGAGGGAGCACAGAAACAGCTGGAGAAAAGAAGTTGCAGTTCTTATGACAGTATATAGTCAAATCAATTTATTCAGACACCTTGAACATTTCATTCATTAAAGGGTTAGTTCACCCAAAAATGAAAATTCGGTCATTTATTACTTACCCTCATGCCGTTCCACACCCGTAAAACCTTCGTTAATCTTCAGAACACAAATTAAGATATTTTAATTGAAATCCGATAGCTCAGTGAGGCCTCCATAGGGAGCAATGGACACTTCCTCTCTCAAGATCCATAAAGGTACTAAAACATATTTAAATCGGTTCATGTGAGTACAGTGGTTCAATATTAATATTATAAAGCGACGAGAATATTTTTGGAGCGCCAAAAAAAACGAAATAACGACTTATTTAGTGACGGCCGATTTCAAAACACTGCTTCATGAAGCATCGGAGCACAAATGAATCAGTGTATCGAATCTGCTGTTCGGAGCACCAAAGTCACGTGATTTCAGCCGTTGGCAGTTTGACACGCGATCCGAATCATGATTCGACACACTGATTCATTTATGCTCCGAAGCTTCCTGAAGCAGTGTTTTGAAATCGGCCGTCACTAAATAAGTCGTTATTTCGTTTTTTTTGGTGCTCCAAAAATATTCTCGTCGCTTTATAATATTAATATTGAACCACTGTACTCACATGAACTGATTTAAATATGTTTTTAGTACCTTTATGGATCTTGAGAAAGGAAGTGTCATTGCTCCCTATGGAGGCCTCATGGAGCTATCGGATTTCAACTAAAATATCTTAATTTGTGTTCTGAAGATTAACGAAGGTCTTACGGGTGTGGAACGGCATGAGGGTAAGTAATAAATTACAGAATTTTCATTTTTGGGTGAACTAACCCTATAATACAGTTTATTCAGTATAGTTTTAAAAAATGGTAATAAAATATGACAAGATCTCAGACGTTAAAAATGAATCTTAATTATGTCAGATAATACTTAAGCAAAACATGGTCAGGTCAAAGTGTCTGTTGGTTCCATTATCAATTTTATTGGTAGTCCACAATATGAAGAATTTTTGGGTATAATATGTCACATTTTACTTTTTTTTTCTATCCTCACTTATATAAATGAACTATAGTGTCCTGCACCCACTAGTAGAAATATATCAAAAATATCTGAATAATTTTTGGTTTGACTGTATATCAGTTTTGTTGATACTATACAAAACATTTTAGCGGAATTTTACTGAGGAAAAGCAAAGTTTGGTCTCAATTTTTGTGCCGGGATTCCTAGGAAAATAAAAACAAGCTGTAACAAATTTTATATTATATATATATATATATATATATATATATATATATATATATATATATATATATATATATATATATATATATATATATATTTTTTTTTTTTTTTTCCCTTTCTTTTTTCCCCCATATAATCCAAAAAAAAAAATTAAATAAAAAAAAATGATAAATAATGTTAATGCATATTAACTTTGACAGCCAACTTATAATCATGCATTTTTATTTTAATTTTTTACCATTTTTACTACTATTTATTTGATAAGAAGTTTTCGTTGTGTGAGAAAGTCACAGAGAGTACTGGTTGATGGGAGAAATCTCTTTCTCAGATATTAAAAGAGAAACTAAGCACTGAGGAAATTCGTTGATGCTCAGGGACACTTTTATTGAAAGCCAGAAAATAAAAAGCAAGCAACTGAACAAGGACACTTCCTTATAAGCACTGCATCTCTTACGTAGAAGAGTCTGAAATGCATGGAATTCCCTGCCGTTTTCCATCTTCCTGTAAATAGGCCTTTAAACTGAAGTCATGATTCATGCGTTTGAAAACATGTTGAACCCTCAAATGAGTCATCTGAAAAATGCCTGTTCAATTATTGACAAAAGATAAGTACACAAATACAGGAAAGCAGGTAATTCAGGTTACAGACACAAACAGACTATTATTGAAGACTCAGTTCTTCATACAGTAAGAAAGAGACTCAAATCCACATTAAATCCAGCACTGGCTTAAATTTGTTTCCTGTCACATCTGGAAAGGACACATCCCAAAGTTTTTCTAAACAAACACTGTTTTTAGTAACACAACTAGAACAGGTTTCTAGTTGAGGATGGAGGAACTGTCCAACTAATCCCAAATACATCTATTTTGAGGATCAAACTACATTGTAATTTGCAATAAGTTGAAGTACAATATATTATTGCAGTTGAAGGGTTAGTTCACCCAAAAATGAAAAAGTTGCCATCAATTACTCTTCCTCATGTCGTTCCAAACCCATAAGACTTTCGTTCATCTTTGAAACAAATGAAGATAACAGTACTTGCTTGATGCGCGAGAACAAACCTCATTGGTTCTTGCGGAAGCTCAAATGTGATGTGTAACACAAGAATGAACCTCACTGGTTCCCGCATGTCAAGAAAACATTCTTGAGCTTCAGTTTACCATAACTGATGTGTGAGTTGATGAATGTTTATATGTGAATAAAAGCCCAAATTCAATCTGTATTACATATAAAGTGATCGTGTGTCTTCAGAAAATTTGGACTAAACCACTTCATTCATTTGGATTAGTTTTACGATCTCTTTATGAACTTTTTGAAGCATCAGAGTGGTAGTTGTATGACATTAGAATTGTTGCATTATTCCAAATAAATAGATTGAGATTCACAAATAAATGTAAAGATATTCCAGAAAATAAAAAAAACACAAATAAATAAAATGAGGTTTGCAAATAATAATAAAAAAATATTTACAAATATGTTTTATGTCACAAACAACTTTGCCTGGCATTTGCTTTACAATCAGGGCAGTCTTGCCCTGAAATAACTTTGCTCATTCATCTGCATCCCATAAAATTGGTACAGTAAAAAATGATTAAAATTTGGATTTTGTTAGACCATTAAACTGTGCATCAAGCCAAGCCAAACTATTATATTTTATGAGCCTTTGCAAATGTCAGAGAAACAGCGCTTTACATCTCTGTTATTGGAACAACGTATTATGGAAGCATCATGTTATTCAAGATAGAACAGAAAAGCATCAATATTGCTGACTAATAAATAACTGGATTCAACCTCATGATAAACATGAGAGTTTGTGTAATAGGTGAAATTACTGTCACACAACAGCCAATAGTTTTCCCACTTCTTCAGTCAAGCAGTTTTAATGACAATATGTGCAGCTCCATGGATCCAATGATCTATAGAGCATTATAAATAGTATTTTAAACATTAAATACATGTAAATACAATTACGATTGTTTGTAGAGAAAATATAGGTGGGATTTTTTTTAAACCTGACAGACTGTTGCATTCCAAAGAGATCATATCATGGTTTTAAAAGTGAAATGCCCAGCAGCCACTATATGTATAAGATCTGAGCAAAAAATTTGATTCTAGGATGACCTATTTCGCAAACAACATGACTCTTGTCGATCTCCTCAGTGGTTTCTTTATAGTGAAAGCCAAAATGAGTCCACACTTCAGCTCTGTATACCGTGGCAAGAGCCGGTGTGGTGAGAAATCGAGTCCCCCCAGGAATCTGGGCTGCGTTCAGCCCCGACAAAGCGCTGCAAAACGTTTTTTTTAAAACTGAAACGGCGGTGCGTTGAAAACCCTGTTCTGATGATGCAAGAGTTGCAACTATGGCAGCTGAGAAGGCCATTCTTTGTGTTCTTTTTGAAGAATTGATATGTTATATTTTTACTATAAAACTCTTACAACAAACATGTCTTCTAATATCTTCAACTGTTGCGTATACCGAGGTGCAGCGGACAAATTTGTAAAGGACTTTACTTGGACCCATTGTGCGAGCTGTCTCTTTAATACCGCATGGTTTATATTCATGTTGCTGCTGATTGGGCTGACATTTTTGACACACCCACCAAACAAGAGAAAACTTTTCTCAAACCCCGTTGCACACCATTTCCAGGAAACATGTTGTTCAACCTGGAAACCGTAGCCTGGTCTCCTTTAATGGGTAGTATTTTTAGTGCCCGATTATAATTCCTGCAAAATCACGTTATGATTTATATCATTTAAAATGCGTTATAGTGACCATTAATGTCTTTTAAATTACATGGTTCAAATACTAGTATATAACTGAAGCTATAGGTTTTGAAATCAAGCATTTCTCTTGTTGTTTTTTAGTTAGCTTATGTACTAGCATAGCATACATCTACCCGATTAGCCTGCTAGCTTAGCTTATATTATGTTAGGTATGTTTTTTGCTTCCAATATTGTTCCCAATTACATGTTTCAAATTAATGATGTTTGTGTGTGCTTAGCATGACAATTTATTATAAAAAAAAAAAAATTATAATAGTATATTATATACTATACCACATTGCTATTATTGTGTAAAATTAATATTAAATTATTTTTACAGAACACAGAATGATGCACCAATCCTTATCCTTATAAAAAAATACATTTTTAGGCATGGTTGTGCTTCCAGTTTGTTTTATTTTGCTATATATATATATATATATATATATATATATATATATATATATATATATATATATATATATATATATATATATATATATATATATATAGCAAAATAAAACAAACTGGAAGCACAACCAGATAACGTCCGCATTGCGCTGACCAATCGTAGCACATTCTTGCTACAACCAATCACGTTTTGTTTGAACATGCTTGAAATATAAAATGAATGCCTAATAAATAAATATATATATATATATATATTTATTTATTAGGCATTCATTTTATATTTCAAGCATGTTCAAACAAAACGTGATTGGTTGTAGCAAGAATGTGCTACGATTGGTCAGCGCAATGCGGACGTTATCTGATTGGCTTGAGTAAACGGTGGATAGAATCCACTTATTTGTGGATTTGTCTGCACGTCTTGATGCTACAAATGTTTCAAAATCCATAAATGTGTGCAGGGATTTACAAATGCACAAGAAGCGATTCACAAATGAATGCCAGGCAGAAGTTTTTTTTTTTTTTTTTTTTTTTTTTTTTTTTAACTTTCGCAATTTTTGTAAAACTCTTTACATTTATTTGTGCATCTTATTCTATTTATTTGGAATAATGCAACAATTCTAACCCCATATACTTCAGTGGACTGTCAGAGGAGGGACAGAAATCTTTCAGATTTCATTAAACTATCTGACGGGTTTGGAACAACATGAGGGGAAGTAAATGATGACAGAATTTTCACATTTTTGGGTGAACTATCCCTTTAATAGACAATTTATCAATCTGTGTTCCCCATGGCCTTAAGTAAGGTTATAAGGTTACACAAGCAGAGCAAAGTACTCAATACAAATGCCAACACTTGAAAGGTCTCCAAACAAAGTGTTTGTACCGTTTAAAGTCCAAAACTAAATGTGTGAATAAATAAAACTGAAGTACTTGACAGTTGGCCGGGAATTTTATGAGGAAAATTTAATAGTATAGTAATGAAGAATCACAATTTGACTCTTGCTGGTGTAACATAACAAGAATCAAATCAACAAAATCGTCTCCTAAAGAAAACATCTGCCATAACTCAACTTAAAACCTCCATGAAATCAAATTTGACAATTTGTGAATATCACAGTATATAAATGATTTATCTGCGCATGTAATTACTTTTGTTTATTTCATGTGCCCTCGTAATCTTTAATCAAAATAACTTCCCTTCCCTCTCGCAACATCTCGTCTTCTCTGATGATGTGTTCACTGGGGCGAGGGCGGGACATTCTGTCGCTTACATGAGATTGACCAATAGCAAACCACAACCATCCAATCAATTCCCAATGAACAAATTCAAGTCCCGCCATACATTTTATTTTTTTCCCTTGTTCGAGAAGCCATTTCACTCAGATATAAATCACAATAGGGAAGAAAAGACTATCACAACTTCTGTTTTCATGCCGACTTTAATTTTAAAACGTATTATTAAACTCTACATGCATACCAAGTCTTACATTTAGACCTAAATATTTTTGAGTATGAAAGTTTGCAAATTGTTTGTGACATAAGGGACAGATACTGACTCATTTCATAGCCTATATGACGCTGCAAGTGACACAATGACCTCATGAACACCTCATCAGTGCAGAAGATAATAAACTGAAGGGATCTGGTTTAAGTAAACAGTGATAACATCTTTGTCCTGGTTTGACTTCCTTTTGCCAATCAGAGTGTGTAGGAGAACCTCTCTCTGTATTCACTGCCAAGTTTTCACATGTTAACCTTCTATATTTTAATTCATTTTGGGACTGCTTAAGTCTCAGAACACAACTCTGTAATTTGGACTAACTAGTGTCTTATCTTAAAAATGTCCTGTGACTCAAAGATGCCACATGGTCTCTCGAAAAAAGAAAACTGCCACAAAAAAGTATGTGCCTTAGGGGTTGTAGACCTGAAAATGCACTTCTGCTGCAGGAAAATATTTGAAAAGTGTGGCAAAGTTCACCAGATGGCAGGTTGACAAAGGCAGCCAGAGGCTTAATGCAACAGGAAGCAGACTGAGGATTCTGGGAGCAGTTTGTAATGCTGAGCTGGTCTGAAACCGGTCAATTTTCATTTTCAGCAAACCTAATCCATATTAGCTCATTCTGGGGTCAGACTCCAAGCGATGTTAATGCACCAAACTAAAAGGGTTGTTCAAGATTGTGATGTTTTTGCTTAAAAACAGCAACAAGTTTTACCATCACACCTGTGATTTTCGATTGCATATATTTGATGCATTATAAGTCTTAGTCTCGATCATTCAGTCTTCAATCGTTAGTTCAGCAGCATGATTTATTGTCTTGACACCGACTTCCTCTCTCTTCAATTGCAAAATGCAATAAATAATCAGAAAAACAATGAACAAACAGAAGGTGGTAACCAACAGTTAATAAGCTTTGGATTTAGGCGGCGCTCAGCCCTTTACATTTCCCGACAGGCCTTGTTAATAGCCTTTTAATTCAACTTGTGGCAGACATTATGTCTTACATATCCATCAATTGGCCTCCACATGTCTAAAAGTATTTTAAACAACATTTTTCTAAAAGACCTGTTCAGTTCAGTTTGTAGTCGTTGTTCTGTTGAATTATTATAGGTTTTTAGAATGCCATTTTTCAATTTAGTTCTAAATTAAGGTCTGGGGTTGACATAATTTGTCTTTGACATTTTTGTCCTACAAATTTAATTACACAAAGTCAAAACCTGAACATCAATTTCAAAGCCATTGCATTTTTATTTTTTAACAAGTTGTTAACAAGTTAAATAAGGACTACAACTAGCAAGGATGTGGGATTACAATTCTTGACTAGGACAACCATTGTATATTAGCAAACTATTAGCAACTATGTTTTAAATGTGTGATTTATATACAGTCAAACCAAAATGTATTCAGATACCTTGAATTTTATTTATTATTACAGTTTATTCACTATAGTTGAAAAAAAAATGATAATAAAATATGACAAGATCCCAGTGTTAAAAAATATTCTTAATTATTTCAGATAACACTTAAGCAAAACATGGTCTGAATAGTGTCTGAATAATTTTTGGTCCCAAATTTGTATCAATTTTACTGGTTGTCCACTATATAAAGAATTTTTGGGCATAATATGTCACAGTTTACTTTATTTTGCTATCCTCACTTACATAAATGAACTATAGTGTCCTGCACCCACTAGTAAAATATAAAAAAATATATCTAGTGTCTGAATCATTTTTGGTTTGACTGTATATAACAAAACCTGAAAGCCACCTTAATTAAAATAAATAAATAAATAAAAAATGTCATTGTAAAAATCCATTAGAAATTCCCAAGTAACCCATAGCCCAAAACATTCTGCGCACCGTGAACAGAAGCAAGCTCGATTTTGTGCGTTAAAAAAAGTGTAACTAAAAATAAGACATAAATAGTTAAAATGGTGTCCAGTTACAGTCACAGAATCTTAAAATATACACTTTTAATGTTTTAGAATCAACTTTGAACCAAAACTCCCTAATTTTTAAACATTAGTTCATGCCCATGTTATTTTGTTTACCCTTATTAATATCATATTGTGATTCATAAAATAACCCTCTCTTTCTGATCAAAGAGTATCTATGAATTTTCCAGTTGCGATGACTGGATGATGATTATTTAAAATCAATATATAGAGCTCCCAATCAGAATAAAAGAGTAAAAGTCATTTCTAGTCCAAAAAAATAAAAATAAAATACTGAGCACACATAGGAAAAAAAATTATTGATTATTAAAATTTCCATATCCTTTTATGACTTTATTAATTTCCATGAGAAATTTCACAGGCCTGGGAATTTTTTTTTTATTTATTTTTTTTAAATAAAATAAATCAAGCTTTTGACATTCCCTGACATTTCTAGGATTTCCAGAACCACGAGAACATTGTCTATACTGACACAAACAACAGTTTTCCCTTACATCATACTGAAATCTGGGTATAAACTATGAAATGTCTCTCAAGGCTATCTGAACTCAAGGCTGGGAGTGTAAAATGGCCTACAACACCTCAAGGATTAAAGATCAGGCCTGTCTTAAGTCTTATCCAAGCATTTGTTTGCCACAGAACACAGCCTTTGGCCTAAGGCGAATTTTAAGACGCCAGTGCTATAGATAAGCAGACATGTCATCTTGACAGTCTCTTCGGTGGAACAACAGGTTAGTTAGTCGCTCGGCTGGGTTTAGGGGAAAAGTTTTGAACTCAACTGAAGCGCTGTCGACTGCAACGCCCTTGTATGACTGAAGGAAACTGATTTCCGCACGACCCGAAACGCGAGCAATTAATTAGTTGGCAATATATCGAAGAATACAACCAAAACTCGCGCGGAGCTTTCGCAAATGTTTTTGTGGAATTTTTAGTTTCTCTATAACGTTCGATAGAACTCTAAATGTGGATTCTCGTACCATCTAGTCTGTTTAAACTATAAATTGGACACATAATCGCGGGTGGTTAAAAACATCAACGAGCTTGTAAGAGAACTATCGCAGTTCACGAGCCACCACCTACTTTTCCCAGACCGCCTCAGCAAACTTGTTTTCTACCAAAATTCCTGAAGTCCGACATGTCAAATAAGATGTCATGTACACAAATGAAAACATAAATACCTTATATCCTCGCGGGGATCAAATTCCCTGTCCAAGTTTTAGGCGCAATGTGAAGAAATGTCACGCTATTATTGCTAAGAGACGAAGACCCGCCCGCATTAATGGGAATCACTGTCGACCGCTGCGCTGCTGAATGTTGACTGGTGAAGGAGGCGGTTCGGCGTTGAGGAGGATCACTGCGGTCCCTCCCTCCGCCACCGATAATAATGACATCATTCTGATCGCTGTGGAGAGAAGCTGCCCGGCAGGCTGTGTCGTTCACCACAAACCAATAAATCAAGCTGCTGTGTAGCCTGGTTCCTATGCTAAGATCAGCATTTTTGTTTATAACTGTTAGGTAAACAAGCAAGCACAATAAAATCACACTGACATGCACTGGGACGAGAACCGTATAATTAGGATTTAATCGAAATGTACAACTGTGTTGTTCTCAGAAGGGAAGGGAAGTTGTCACATGAGTCATAATCGTATCACTGTTTAAATTGTGCTGAAAAGTGTACAATAGGCTGTTCCACTGTGACAGCTTTTTATATATATATATATATATATATATATATATATATATATATATATATAAAATGTACCCTAATTTTATATAATTATTAAATATTTTAAATATTTTATATACATATGTATGTATACTTTATTTTTATTAACAGTTTACATAAAATTATATTAAAATATATATAAAATTATGGTATATATATATATATATATATATATATATATATATATATATACACTACCATTCATTAAATGATCAAAAGTGACTATAAAAATACCTAAACAATGTTACAAAAGATTTGTATTTCAAATAAATGCTGAACTTTTCAACTTTCTATTCATCAATCCTGAAAAAAAAGGTTTCCACAAAAATATTAAGCAGCACAACTGTTTTCAGCATTGATAATTATAAGAAATCTTGAGCAGCAAATCAGCATTTAGAATGATTTCTGAAGGATCATGTGACTGAAGACTGGAGGAAAGATGCTGAAAATTTAGCTTTGCCATCACTGGAATAAATTACATTTTAAAATGTATGATAATAGAAAAGTTATTTTCACTAATTTGATTTCATAAAGATGCACCGATACTAAATTTCTCCACAGATAACGATTATTCAGAGCGATATATGCCGATACCGATAATTTGGGGGTTCTGCCTTTTATACCTTTAAATTATACCATAAATTAATGATTTTATTATAATTAATAATTAATCATTATATTTTAATTATAACATATTGAAAGAAATGCAAAAAAAATTCTCTCCATTTCATCGACTTGTTTCAGAGTAACTGGTATATCAGTTATAAAAACACATTACTCAAATTAATATTAGCACACATTAACTAAATTCTGAAGATTAAATTAATATTTCTTAACTTTCTAAATGTTTTTAATTCATATTATCACTATTAATACTGAACATCAAACTGGTTTCTTAGCATTTTCTTTACACAAAGCCCAAATGCAGTGCATTTTCCTGCCCTCTTTTGATTGACAGGAGACATCGGCCCTGACTATTGGCTGTTTTTAAACTATTGGCCGATAGTTGTAAATTTGCTTTTATCGACCGATACCGATTATTGGCCGATATATCCGTGCATCTCTAATATTATTGGTTTTATTGTATTTTTGACCAAATAAATGCAGCCTTGTCGGGAATAAGAGACTTCTTTCAACAATCAGACATACTTTCAGATGTTGTTTTATAAGTCTGAATTAGATGGCAGTGTTCACTATCTGGAACAGAATGTATTATAATCCTTATAGTCCTAATAAGTATCTGTAAATTGCTGCAATTGCTTCTAACAGCAGGGTGGAGTGGTAGAACAAAACAAGCACATCATAAACCAATAACACTAGTAACACTCATTTCTCAAGCACAATAGAGCAAATTAATGTAGCACAAAAATAACAACAGTTATTATAAAAAGGATAGATTTATTTAGAATTAGTCACATAATTTGCAAAGAGAGCTCCTTTTACAATGAATCATCATTTGAAAGGCAGAAATCAATATATATATGTACTATACTACACAGACACAACACTGACATCAAGTAAAGGAAATATGGTACATTCAAGGTGTACAAAAAGATTTTTTCTCAGTTTCAGGTTTGGATCTACATGGTTGTTTGATTTGAGATTGTTTATTGACACAGTTTCAGACCAAATTAAGTTTTATCTACAGCAAAATAAACAGGTCATTCAGCTCTACAGCAGTTCAAGCAATCAGCTCAGTTGGGTATGGAAAGCCTGGTACACGTCAATGATGTTTTAGGTTATTTGTACATGGCTTTCTGGAGGTTTAGGGAAAAAGAACCTGGTTTCAACCAGTTCTATAGAAGAATGCTTAATACTTGTTCCAGAATATAGACATTTGCATTTGCTTCATGTAAAACTATGCCTGTTTGAACCCGAAACAGCTGAAATGACTGAAAAATACTATGCATTCACAGGAAATGCCCATCGTTTTTTGTTGTTTGATTGCATCTTGCTATAGAAAACCTTAAATTCGGTCAGCAGAAACATTCTTTGGAGACAGTCAGGGCTGTGTTTCCCAAAAGCATCGTAGGCCTAAGTTGATCGTAGAACAACTGCCACCAATGGTCTCTACGATCAACTTAGGCCTACGATGCTTCTGGGAAACGCAGCCCAGAATAGTTAGCAAATATAATCAGCAGTTTAAATTACAGCTCAAATGGATTCTGCTACATATAAAGTGCTTCGGTTTTTATTTCCCTTGCCATCAGGGCTTTAATTTTTTAGCAGTACTGGCTTATTCCTTTGCCACACTGAGATTCAGATTCAAATGACCCACTGACGTTAAAGAATACCCAAGCGTTACGAGCCCTCCCGTCCCGTACTGACTTGCAGAGGTTGCGTTCGACAAATCAGAAAGGAGATGGAGAGCGAGAGAAATGGCACTTGATGACATCACCTCACACCTGACATGGGCTTGACGATATTCATGGTACGACTCGGAGGAGAAGGAGGACAAGGGAAAGTTGCATTTAACATTTCTCGTTTCCGAGCCATCTGACAGAGTGAAAATGGATTTCTTGGTTTTCCTAGCCCTTTCTCTGGGGTGGAGCCAAGGACGTGTCCTGGTGTGCTTGTCCAGTGAAGGTGGACCAACCTTGTCATGTTTCTAACTCTGCCCCGGCCAGTGGAATGACAAACACGGTGATGTCATCACCCGAGCCAAGTCTTTCGTTGGGCAGCCGCCAACCTCTCTCCTTCAGGACTCCACGTGACCGCATCAGGAGGTCTTGTGCTGCTAAAGTGTACCTTTAAAAAAAAATCATCATCATTTGAACAATAAAGCAAATTAAAAATGATCATAGAGGGCCTTAGTAGTAAAAAACTGTATACTGACATCTGCTGGTGTAACTACTACAACACATCTGATTCACACATGATATACACCACCATTCAAAAGTTTGGGGTCAGTAAGATTTAAAAAACAAAAAAAACAAAACAAATGAATACATTTATTTAGTAAGGATGCATTAAATTGATCAAAATTGACAGTAAAGACTTCTACACTGTTAATTTTTTTTAAAATAAATACTATTCTTTTGAACATTCTATTCATCAAAGAATTATGAAAAAGCGTTTTTTTTCTTCGTAAAAATATTAAAGGGTTAGTTCACCCAAAAATGAAAATTATCCCACGATTTACTCACCCTCAAGCCATCATAGGTGTATGTGACTTTTTTTCTTTTTCAGACGAACACAGTCAGAGATATATTAAAAAATATCCTTAGTCCTCCAAGGTTTATAATGTTTGTGAATGGGGGGGGCCGCGTTTTGAAGCCAAAAATATTGCATCCATCCATCCATAAAAAAAGTAATCCATACGACTCCAAGGGGTTAATAAAGGTCTTCTGAAGTGAAGTGATGCGTTTTTGTAAGAAAAATATCCATATTTAACACTTTATAAATTCAAATAACTAGCTTCTGGTGGAGGACCGTATACAGAATGCGCAAGTCAACTTGTGGCGGAAGAGTATCCTTTGACCTGATGCACAACGTAATGATGAATGCAGAGGTGCAGAGGATAGAGCAATACAAATCACCGGTCATGGATTATAAGTCTAATAAATAAGTCTCATTTTTAAAGAGAAATGTCAGAGGATTTTGATATAATAGAAGAGGAGCTTAAATTTGTTGCACAGCCCTATTTGTTTTAACCGCGAGAGGCATCTAAGCTAACGATACTCCTACATCCTGCGTCATACATCACTTCAGAGGGTTACTCATTTGGTGCAAGTCGACTTGCGCATTCTGCGTACGATCGTCTGCCGGAAGCTAGTTATTTGAATTTATAAAGTTGTAAATATGGATATTTTTCTCACAAAAATGCATTGCTTCGCTTCAGAAGACCTTTATTAACCCCCTGGAGTCGTATGGATTACTTTTTTTTAGGGATGGATGCATTTTTTTTGGCTTCAAAATGCAGCCCCCCATTCAGAACCATTATAAACATTGGAGGACTAAGGATATTTTTAAATATATTTCCAATTGTGTTCGTCTGAAAGAAGATAGTCATATACACCTAGGAAGGCTTGAGGGTGAGTAAATCATGGGATAATTTTTATTTTTGGGTGAACTATCCCTTTAAGCAGCACAACTGTTTTCAACATTGATAATGATTAGAAATGTTTCTTGAGCATCAAATCAGCATCATAGAATGGTTTCTGAAGGATCATGTGACACTGAAAACTGGAGTAATGATGCAGAAAATTCAGCTTTTCCTCACAGGAATAAATTACATTTTAAGTTATATTAAAATAGAAAACATTTATTTTAAATTTTAAAAAATATTTCACAATATTACTGTTTTTACCATATTTTTGGTATACTAAAATAAATGCATCCTTGGTGAGCATAAGAGACTTATTTCAAAAGCATTAAAATCTTACCGACCCCAAACTTTTGAACAGTGGTGTAGCTGCATTTTATTATTTGCCTTTAGCGTTGCAGTTTTGTGAATTTGTGGGAAAAATGTGTGCACTCCAATATGGCTAAATGAAGTAGTGATCGACCGATATATCTGTTTACCGATATTTTTACCGATATTTAAGCATTTTTCCATAATCGGGTATCGGTTTTGTAATATCGGATTCGCCGATTTACGGCGCCATCTTGTGGCCGTTTTGAGATTTCCGCCATTGCAGCCCGGGCGTCTGAGGAGATCAGTCAACAACAACTCAGTGCACAGGTAAAGTATATGTTCTACTTGGTTTGCTTTAATTAATCAACTTTATTTAACATAACAGACATGCACAAATGAGATCTGAGACATAAATTCCTGATATAGTTAATTTATGCAGCTTGTTTCTAAACAATTGAGACGAACTCATTGAGTCACGTAGTGTAATTCGTCATGTCCTGCCCCAATAAAGACGTAACTTTACATGAATTAAATAAAACAGACATGAATGAGTGCATGTTGAAAATAAAAGCGCTGAATTTAATTCTCTATCTGTTGTATTTGCTCACCATTAGTCTAGAAGAAAAAGTTCGTTCATATTGCTTAGCAACTGACGGATGATCAGGAGGCTTAAGCACGGCCACTGAATGAAACTTTTGACAAGATTATCTTGTTTAAACACCCTAGATTATATTATCATTTACTACATAACAATTATTTCGCTAATACACATATAAATATAGCCTACCGCTTTGTGGAAATTAATTATTTATTATCTCCATGCGCGATCGCGGTTGATTAAGTTATAGTCAAACAGCACTTTGTCAGTTGGCATCCACCAATATGTTATAATCATTTTTGTGCTTTATTTTTTTACCTCAAAGCTTTTATTTTAAAACAAAGACACTTAGTAACAGTGCACTTTAATTTTTTGGACTCAGACCCCTCTATTTATTTGTGTATAACTATAAAGGTTTTTTTTTTGTATGCAAGGAGGGAGTGATTGTTATAAATAAAATGGTTTGTTCAGCTCATTTGTGTTGTAATAATTGTCAAAAACAGAAGTATAACAGTAAATAAATATCGGTTCTGCATATCGGTTATCAGGTACATAAACATGCAAATAATCGGTATCGGTTATAAAAAATCAATATCGGTCGATCACTAAAATGAAGTGATCTCCAGGAGATCTACCTGTGATCAGGTCAGTTATGATGGAAAGATCAAACACTAACCTCAAGGGATCATTGGGCTCACGGCCAGACAGGAAAGTTGATACTGCTTCGGCAACATCTCTATCAGTTGTAACGTCCCATAGTCCATCGCTACCCATGATCAGGACATCATCGGACCCATGTTTGTGCTCAGAGATGTTGTACACCTTGACCTAGATATGAGCATGATATTATACCATTTTCATGCAGTTATGCTTCATTTTTTTTATTTACACAAAAACATTTTTTGGCGGATAAACTGTCCACTTAAACAAGAAGTGATTTGAATGAGTGAATAAATGACCTTACAAATATTTTCACATAAATACCCATTTATATACTCACTTCTGGGCAACAGGATAGGAAGGGTTTGATATAAATGTTGGAGTTGTACACTTTCAAGTCGTGATCCCCTAAACCACGCGTCACTCCAATAGTAGCCATGACACGAGCCTACAAGCAAACACACACACAGATACACACAGGTTGGGTTTTCATGTTTTATGATGCCATTCCATAGACATAATTATTTTAATACTGTACAAACAGTATATTCTATTCCCTACCCCTACCCCTAACCTACGCATCACAGAAAAATGTCTGCATTTTTACATTTTCAAAAAGCATCATTCTGTATGATTTATAAGCTGTTTTCCTTATGGGGACCAAAAAATGTCTGGTATTGGTATTACACTCACTCACAGGTGTATGTGCCATTACAGCAAAAAGGTTATTTTATATGCATTCAAACTTTATCAAACCATTATTCTGCCCTACATCATTCCCATTTGCAACACCTCACTACTCCTGCTTTGTAATAAATAGCTGTGAAAACTGTGGAAAAAGCTTCAGACATCTTTATTAGATTACATATTAGGTCTGTAGCAAATGTAACTGTTATGCAGCTTAAAATAAAATCCATATACAGAAACTTTTCAAGTTAAATAAAAGTTAAACAGAAAAGAAGCAGAATTATTTGCTCACCTTTTTCCCCTCCCCATAAATCAACGGGAACTTGAGATCATCTTCTACAATTGTCTTATACGCCCTAAAATAATAACATTTAATGGTTATGAACGCAATAAAGTAAACAACTTGAATACATACATAGTATATATTCAATCAAAACAATATAGTTTGTTATAAAATAACAGCTGCTATAATTCATCCTCATAATGTGCAGGTCATAATTACCATCCAGTCATTGTGTGGTCTCTGAAGAGCATCTTCTTGCCGAGTTCCTTGTGTTGGATGCGTCTGGGGAATTCAATATGTGTAAACTCATTCCCGAGCAGCTCCGGTTTGAGGAAGCCCTAGACAAAAGCAACACAAATGCAAAGGAATTGAAGATCTATAATAGAAATGGAGCAGTCATGCAGGATAATGAATAAACAGGATTTAGAATGAAGCTAGGAATGGAATGGGAATTATTTTGGGACAATAACACAGGTGACTCACCAAGTACTGTAGCCGCTGTCTTTCACTTTCTGGTGTGAATTCACTGGACATGGGGATGGCCTCATTGTTGCGGACAATTATGGCTCTGTGGGGAAATAATATTGTTTTAGGTGATTTACAACCAATATTGAATGTATTATACAACTTATAGAAACACTGGATGGTAAATAGCAAGTAATATATGTCTGCTATGCAGTGGTGTGCATAATATTCTCATTTATTTCTAAAATTCCCAAGATGACTATGATGGGTAACTGTCACAATAATTGAGTCATTTGGCCAACATCTTTGAGAAATTAACATGGATATTACTGTTGCAATAACAGTAAATCAGAATACAGCATCGTCTCCGTAGAGACATGTCATCTTTTCATTTCAAGCAATAACAATTTACTCCAACTTTCATTAGACAAAAAAAAAAAAAAAAATCAGTGTTTACTGTGACAAATATAATACAATGTCCTATAACAAAATGTCATCACACTCACTAAACTCTCATGAAATGAAAGTTCACAGCTTTAAAGTCAATGCAATTTGGCAAGATTAGGGTACAAAATAATTTATTTTGTATTACTTTTTTGATGTACATTTCTTACTTTTATCTAAAGATAAAGACCATCTTCTGTTAGCCTGCTAATATAACATGCACATTTAATCACTGTATCTTTTAAGGCCTCCTACCTGCTGTCTCCAGCGTTTGCTACATAGAGTTTCCCCAACAAGTGAATTGCAATCAAGGCACAACAGCCACCAGAGATGCTGTAAGATTCTTTCTCCTTCTCTATCAGGTCGTCCTGTTGAGTGGCACAACACAGACTTAATATTTTCTTCTGTTTGCATACAGCTGCACAACATTCAGCAAAATCACACTCTGAAAATCTGAATTCTGTGTATAATGCCCAGTCTTATTGGTGCCAGTAACACATGGATGTTAGATCTAACAACATGAATTCTAAAGTCTATCCTTTGCCGAAAAAAAAAAAAAAAAAAAAGATTTTTAGTAGTAAAAATAGATTAGAATAACTCCCTATGTTTAGAGTGAACTTTGTGCTTTATAAGACCTTTTTCAAGATTAAACAGCAGCATTACACAGTAAAGAAAGCTGAAAATGTGAAACAGCATAATAGGACCCCTTTAAAATTCAATTGGAAGTTCATTGGCTGCTCACAAGTTTGAACTTTCCAATAGCATTTTTAACTCAACTGGCAAAAATAGTTGCCAAATGCTTTAGAAAAATGCAAATGTTGCACTTAAAATGATATATAAATGTAATATTTGTTACATCTAACAACATTTAAACATTATTAAATAAATTGTTTTAAATATTTGTCAATTTGTAACATGACATATTTATTTACATTTGTATTTTTAATACACTGATAATTATTTTCTTTTTAGGATGTGTTCACACTTGTAGTTCGGTTCTCTTGGTTCAGACCAAACCGAAAATGTATACATTTAGTCTTTGTTCACTTAGCGTTCACACTGTCATTTTTAACACCGAACCTTAAGATACAAAAAAAGCCTTTTATGACATATATTTTGTGACGGAACATGTCGAACATCCAAAACAATGCTGTGTGCTAGGCTAAATGCACTCGCTGTATGTGCGTACACATGATAGTACTGTATATGATGGAGCTGACAATGCATGGAAAGCTTATAAAATGTGTAAAGGAGTCAAACGAAGATCTGATGCAAGGAGACGTGGTTCTGACGCCTGTACCGCACTGTGTTGGGCAACATCGTGGCTATGACGAGCATTCTGTCCTTTTTAGGGTCACATCTTGTGACATCATGTCCTGTTTTTGGTTCGTTTATATGTTTTTGGTCCGTGTTGCGATCATATTTGATTCGAACAACACCAGAGTTTGTTTGGAAGCGAGTGGACTGAGACCTCTGTGGACTGAGACCTCTGAAAAGATGGGTCTCGGTCCACTTGTTTTGTGTGCACCAGGGTTCAGATGGCAGCGTTCACACTTAAAAATGTAAAACACTTAGTTTGTTTTAATTGAACCAAACCTGCCAAATGTGAACACATCCTTAAGTGGCACACCTAGTCCTCCACAGTCAAAAAAGACTAAAACCACAGGTTTATCTCATCCTATACAGTTCTCACCATCTGTTTGAAGGCGGTCTCTATGAGCCCCATGACCAGACTCTCCACACTGATGTCTTTCTCCATGTGGAACCGCGGCTCATCCGGGAGCCCGTCCTGGTCCTCTCCATCCAGGCAAGCCCCTTTCTTCGCCTCAGCCTGGAAGGGGCTCCCGTTCTTGGCCAGGCAGATAGGCGGAGGGCTGTTTTGATTTTCTAGAAGATGGGCGACATCACAAAGCCGATCGCGGATGATACGGTGGAGAAGTTTGGATGCCATGAGAGCAGCACCAGAGCCGGCGTGTCCATCAAACACTCCCCAGAAGTGCATGGGAATGCCTGTGGGGTCCTGAAGGGACGAGGAAGAGGACAAGGTGTGTCATTTCTGCATCATTAGTAGCATCGCAAAACAATATCTTTCCTTCTGTAATGTATGTCATTGCTCAAATAATCAGGTAGCCCCGTCCCAAATTTATGCTATATATATATATATATATATATATATATATATATATATATATATATATATATATATATTAATACATTAAAGGTCCCGTTTTTCGTGTTTTTTTGAAGCTTTGATTGTGTTTATAGTGTGCAATATAACATGTGTTCATGTTTCGCGTGTAAAAAAACACAGTATTTTTCACATAATTTACTTATCTGTATACCGCTGTTTCCACTGTCATAAAAACGGGCTGATGACTTCCTTGTTCTATGAAGTCCCTCCTTCAGAAATACGTAACGAGTTCTGATTGTGCCAGCGGTTCCTGTGTTGTGATTCGACAGCTCTGAGCGCACCGTGCCCGGAAAGGTCACGCCTCTTACCATAACGTGGAGATGCACGCGCTCAGTGTTATTAGGCTTGTTTGAGATGAGCAAATTCTGCGCAGAACCGATCACCGGTGATCACCGCGAGATGCATGCCGGTTAGAAATGTGTCCGCGGTTGGGCCGCCTTGCTCTGATGTCATGCCGACGTGTGTCAAAAACCTCTCGCGAGTGCGAGGCGGACGTGTCGGATTCTGCAGTCGAGCGCAGTTGCTCTCCACCGACTGCGCTGACCAAAAGCACGATGGGAAATGACTTGCTGACGACACAGCTTAAAGCTTATTGGTTTAAACAACCGTGATGTATTGATCTGATTTAAAATGTTTGATTTTAAAACTCTAATATCATGTTTTTATGTGTAAAAATAATGTGTGAATATTCCCAAACTCTCTGACACAGTGATCTCTCTATGGGTTATGCGAACGTTGTCATTTATAAAAAAATATATAAAAACATGTCTATAATTAAAGTAAAAATGATTGATACATCTTTCGAATGGAAACAAATAACAAGTACTTTGGGTGTATTGTTCATTATGTTTATTTTCATATAAAAGCAACAGAACTTAAATTACATCCAGTTTATCAGCAACACAGCGCACGAGTGTGAATCCCGCGATATCTGCCTTTGATCTCGTAGGTTCTGATCCACTACGAGAACAGAGAACTGTTCGTCTTGCCTGCATTTTTTTTCACTCCTCCCCTCACTGCAGACGCATACTCTCGGCTGAACTTCAGGCGAGGCTAGGCGCATCTCAAACAAGCCTAATGTAAACATGTCTTTAATTTTACCCTATCAATTTGAGCCGGAATCAGACCCGGTGATTGGACTGCGGATGAAAATAACAGCGCTTCGACGACATGGCGACAAACACACTCTACAAACGCAACTCTTGTGTATTCCTGTGGGCGGAGGTTAGTCAAAAAACTGTTTTAGTGACGTCATTAAAGAAGGAAGTAGAGGGATGTAGTCCAAACTGGCCGTTCGATGTAGGCGACTTCTGTTAAATAAAATATCTCGCTTGGCATTGAACTTTGAGCTTTAAAATTTTACAGATTTTATTTATACTCTAACAACAACATTACACACTAACTAAAGTTTGAAACATGGGATCACGAAGAACGGGACCTTTAAATATAAAATTATATATAATGCATGTAAAATTATATATAATTATATATAAAAATATATAATGTACAATAATTGTATAATTAATATAACTTTATATAAATTTTTAATAAGAATAAAGTTTA
The DNA here is from genome assembly GCF_018812025.1 of Megalobrama amblycephala. Taxonomy (NCBI): domain Eukaryota; kingdom Metazoa; phylum Chordata; class Actinopteri; order Cypriniformes; family Xenocyprididae; genus Megalobrama; species Megalobrama amblycephala. The sequence continues at coordinate 7,236,531 of NC_063051.1, forward strand.
CATACATATGTATATAAAAAATTTAATATATTAAAATATATATAAAATTATGGTGTATATATATATATATATATATATATATATATATATATATTACACATACATATATATACTGTATACTGTATGTATATATATATATATATATATATATATATATATATATAATTTATTTATTTTGTCAAACATATACACAGCTACTTTTGAAGGTGTCAGTGAAAAATATGCTTCATAATGTTATAGTTACAGCTTCTACCAGTAGGTTCTAATTGGATCACGCCACCTAGCTGAACTTTGACCTCTTAGTTCAAACAATCAGAGCAATGTTTTGAAAGAGCCAAACTGTTTACAGATTTTGGGAACTCAAAACTACCAGCGGTTTACTTAAAGTTGTCTCTGTGCATTATGCTGGAACAGGAGAAAGTATTGTACATTGCAAAAAAATCATACGCTTCCCCTTTAATTATTGACTAGTGAAAAGTAGTAGCAGAATAATCGTGTGTCTGAGACATAGGTCATTTATTTCTACAAAAACATCTGACTGCAGAATGCCACAATGGACCAATCAGTATCAAGTATTTCATAGAGCTACATAAGATGGAACAACAGCATGCAAAGCCTTTTTAAAACCACAGGGGGGCATCTTGACACTTTCCACAGCTTTTCTAGAAATACTCTCCGATCTCAATTTCCTGTCATTACCTGTTGACAAGATTAACTCAGAGAGCTTACACCCACTCAATCATGTAAGATCAACGGTCAGCTGGGAAGGCCCATGGCAGCAGCAAATGTTTGTGGCTGGATCTCTGATTCTAAAGAGCAAGAGGTCCACGTCAAGTGAATATGTGGCCTTGCTATCTTTTTATCTGCCTGTTTGTCTGTATATAGACTCTTGCGGAAAGGCAACACAGCAGATGATAGGATGATGTAATTGATTTAGAGGAGTTGAGAGAGGGTATTAAGTGGGGGAGGGCAACATCATGTGATGTAAGCAGAAGCGAAAGAGAGACAGAAGTCACTGTCCTGGTTAACAACCTCTCGTGAGTAAATACTGCTGGAGATTACCAGTCCATTTCTAATTGTTTGAAAGGACCAACATGAAAGAAAATAACAAGTGAGATCTCGTCATTGAACTCAACTGTTTCTCATACACATCAATGACATTAAATAGGGAGCAAATGGAAGTAAATAGCAACCATAAAGCAACATGCACAAAAAAAAAAAAAAAAAATTCCTCAGAACAGCCCTGGAATAGAAATGCCCTGGAAACTACCCATTATACCCGAGCAACCATTAAGTAATGCTCTGGCAACTATCCACAACACCTTCCCTTACCAAGAATAAGTATACTTCAAGTTCATATACTACAAGTATACTTAAGTAAAGTTCAAGTATATTTTATGTATACTTTATGTATACTAATATCAATATACTAGTAGACTAAATACTTTAAGTATGATGCTGTGTGAGAAATCGCATACTCTCTTGAGTAGGTACTTATTTTGAATAATTAATAACTTCACGATTTAATCCACATACTACATTTGCCATGTTGTCATTATCACGTCAGTTGTGTCACTTCACTGCCATTCACAAATCCTCACCCGTGGCTTCATGGGATAGTAAATTGTCATCGTATGCACACTTCAGAATCTCGCTGGAAGTAGTAGGTCATCCAGGTACTTTTTGCAACTATTTTATGAGTACTATGAATTCAGACATACTGTTTTTTGCCTTATATATAGTAGGAAAGTGTGCGATTTCGGATACAGCCTAAGAGTAGTAAACTTTGAGTATATAACTAGTTTACAAGTATGTTTTTCATTTGTTCTGCAACTATACTACAAGAGAACGTATAGGTATACTGATAGTTTACTAGTTAAATACTTGTAACACATTTTTGACACTTTGAAGTATACTCTCAGTAAACTACTAGTTTTTTTATTTTTATTTTATAATGCAAGTATACTTGTGAGTTCTTTAAGTGACTTTAATATCCTACTTAAAGTGCAAAAAATAATATATAAATAGTAAACTATAAGTATACTACTATGTTCCTATTTAGGTATTAATGTTTATACTTCAATTATACCTTTAACTGTATTTTAACTCTTTGCCCGCCAGCGTTTTTTTTGTTGTTTTTTTTTAAGTTGCCAGCATTTTTGATCATTTTCACAAAACATCATGGCCGCCAGAATATTTTGTTGTATGAAAATCTGAACATGCAACTGTACACACTGTAAAAAAATGCAGTCTCTGTAGTCGCCACAAGCTCCTAAAACGGCAATAAAAACAAACTGGTGCAGCCTGGACCACTTAACATAATAAACATGCTCCAGCCAATAACCGACAAGAATGATTTTAAATGCGCGTTCATGACTGTTTCAGGAAGCATGGAGGGGAGGGGGGAGGAGGAGGAGGAGGGAGGGTCTAGCTAGCCTCTGTTTTGTTTGACAACACTTCAAACGTCAACAGGAAGTTACTCCGCCCAGGATTGCTTAGAGCACCTTTAAGTAGATTTGAAGTGAATTCCTATGTACACTACCAGAATTAGGAACATATCTGTTTTCTTTATAAATCAATATTTTCAAACAATGTTTATAAACAAAGTTTATGACAATATGTAAAACTACGTGGAAAAAGTATTTAATAGGCAACTCAATCAATACAGTAAACACAACTACAAGCCAAGTATACTCAGAATACTTAAAGGTGCCCTAGATTCAAAAATTTAATTTACCTTGGCATAGTTAAATAACAAGAGTTCAGTACATGGAGTCATACAGTGAGTCTCAAACCCCATTGTTTCCTCCTTCTTATATAAATCTCATTTGTTTAAACGACCTCCGAAGAACAGGCGAATCTGTTACGTAACAGTCGGGGTGTACGCCCCAATATTTGCATAATGCCAACCCATGTTCCCAACATTATGAAAGGGATTACACAAGGGCAGCCAGTTAACGTCTGGAGCTGCACACAGCCGAATCATCAGACTAGGTAAGCAAGAACAACAGCGAAAAATGGCAGATGGAGCAATAATAACTGACATAATCCATGATAACATGATATTTTTACTGATATTTGTAAATTGTCTTTCTAAATGTTTCGTTAGCATGTTGCTAATGTACTGTTAAATGAGGTTAAAGTTACCATAGTTTCTTACTGTATTCACGGAGACAAGAGCCGTCGCTATTTTCATTTTTTAAACACTTGCAGTCTGTATAATACATAAACACAACTTCATTCTTTATAAATCTCTCCAACAGTGTAGCATTAGCCGTTAGCCACGGAGGACAGCCTCAAATTCACTCAGAATAAAACTTTAACATCCAAATAAATACTTTACTCACATAATTCGAAGCATGCATGCAGCGTGCATGACGAACATCTTGTAAAGATCCATTTGAGGGTTATATTAGCTGTGTGAACTTTGTAAATGCGCTGTAATATAGTCGACAGCTCATGTGGCAGGGAGCACGCGATTTAAGGGGGCGGCGCCGAGTGTAAATCAGTGCATTGTTAATGATGCCCCAAATTAGGCAGTTAAAAAAATTAATTAAAAAAAATCTATAGGGTATTTTGAGCTGAAACTTCACAGACACATTCAGGAGACACCTTAGACTTATATTACATCTTGTGAAAAAGCATTCTTGGGCACCTTTAATTATACTTTTTTGTACAGTTATATCTCAATCAAAAGATTGAGTACAAGTATAGGCCAAATATACTTTGACTATTCTGTCGGTATAAGTCAAGTATACTTAAGTGTAAATTTAAGTATATTTCTGAGAAGTTCTGAGGAGTAAAAATACATAAAAAGTAGACTGAAAGTATACTTTCTTGTTTTTAGTCTATAAAAAGTATACTAAATAGCACACTTGAATAAACTTCTTTTTTTGTAAGGATTAGAAACCATATAGCAACTTGCTATAAAACACCTGAACTGCATAGAAACTCCACAGCAACTACCCATAACACCCTTGCAAACATACAGCATAATGCTAAAAAATACTGAAAAAACTTTAACAACTGCATAGCAATGCCCTGGCAACTACAAACATAAAGTTTTTTTTCCTAAAATTGTGGTAGTAAGTTTTAAATTTTCTCCAGAAAAATGTAAAGATCTAGTTCTGTACACTTCACTGTCAACAATACAGATCAACTACTGTCTCATTTATTTCTATTTTTAATTTCTCCTGTGCAATTTTAGGAGAAAAATATGAGATAAGTGAGAATGGCGAGGAGAGAGGAATGTAACAAAGGGATCAAGACAGAAATACGTCAGTCTGCAAAATACCAAAGCCTCTCTTGAACAGATGTCACAACCCTTCTTATTCAATTGTCAATGCAATATTATCTAAGGAGACGTTTTAACCAGTAAGACTTGAACAGCTTTCCACTTTGGATTACATGTGTCATTTTGGGGTAAGACGGAGGGGACACAAGGGTCAGACTGCGGATGAGGATCAGAGAGATCAGATTTGTGCCTGCATACAAACACAAACGCACACTTTGAAGGTCATAAGTCCACGATAGGTGGAAACACTGCCTAGACCACATCACATGATCAAAACTATCACACAGGGAAAAAAAAGAAAGAAGTTTCACTTCAACATGCTCACCAAGACACAAAGGCCTTTTGAAAGTGAGCTTGTATTGGAAACTTCAGCTTCATTTACAGTACAGTCCAAAAGTTTGGAACCACTAAGATTTTGAATGTTTTTAAAAGAAGTTTCGTCTGCTCACCAAGGCTACATTTATTTAATTAAAAATACAGTAAAAAACAGTAATATTGTGAAATATTATTACAATTTAAAATAACTGTTTTGTATTTGAATATATTTCACAAAGTAATTTATTCCTGTGATGCAAAGCTGAATTTTCAGCATCATTACTCCAGTCTTCAGTGTCACATGATCCTTCAGAAATCATTCTAATATGCTGATCTGCTGCTCAAGAAGCATTTAATGTGTACAATTGTACAAAATATTTGTGTACAATATTTTTTTTCAGGATTATTTGATGAATAGAAAGTTCAAAAGAACAGTGTTTATCTGAAATCTAATCTTTTGTAACATTATAAATGTCTTTACTGCCACTTTTGATTGATTTAATGCATCCTTGCTGAATAAAAGTATTAATTTCTTTAATTTCTTTTCAAAAAAATAAAAATAAAAATTCTTACTGACCCCAAACTTTTGAACGGTAGTGTATAATGCTACAGAAGCTTTGTATTTCAGATAAATGCTGTTCTTTTGAACTTTCTATTCATCAAGGAATCCTGAAAAAAAAAGTACACAACTGTTTTCAACATTGAAAAGAATCATAAATGTTTATTGAGCAGCAAATCAGCATATTAGAATGATTTCTGAAGGATCATGTGACACAGTACCGATGCTGAAAATTCAGCTTTGCATCACAGGAATAAATTACTTTGTCAAATATATTTAAATGGTACACAGTTATTTTAAATTGTAATAATATTTCACAATATTACTGTTTTTTACTGTATTTTTAATTAAATAAATGTAGCCTTGGTGAGCAGACGAAACTTCTTTTAAAAACATTAAAAATCTTAGTGGTTCCAAACTTTTGGACTGTACTGTGTATCATTCTAGATCTGCAGTTATGCAATGAGGCTGTTCTATATTTTGATTTAGTTTTCAATAGTTTTCACATCATCTGTAAAACTGAGCTGATGTTTATTGGTGGATTTAATGTGACATTTCAGATGAATCACTAGCTACGTTTACATGGACATCATTTGTTTCATTCAGAATTAATTCATTCCGATTAATGAATCCAAACGTAGTGTTTACATGAACGCTAAATAAAGTGATGGAGTTGATGTGCGCATTTATATATATATACAGAGCTGCCTGCAGTTTGCGCATTCTCATACCATAGCTTCTTTTTTTTGTTTTAAAAAGACTTAATTTTTATCGATTTCTGGTCCTAATTAGGAGACGACGAGCACATGAAGCTTTGTGCCATGCTGCTTTAGAGTACGTTTACACGACAACAATGTACTAAAATGTTTTTCCTTTGTGTTTTTTGCATACAGACGACAACGAAAGGTGCAACAAAAAATGTACTTTTTACGGAGGCTTAGACTTTTTGGTGTCACTCGGAGTGTTATGTTGTTGTTTTATCATTCCTGTATTGAATCCATCTTATTGTATGGCATAGCCGCCTGGTTTGGTAATCTGACAGTTACCTTTAGATCACAATTGAATCGGCTGGTGCATATGGCAATGAAGGTGGTTGGTTTGAGGGTTTACCCCAATCTTCAATCCATATTCAACAAAATTGCTTTTAAACAGGCTAGGAAAATGACTCTGGACCCATCTCGTGTACTTTATTCTGAGTTTGAATTACTTCCATCTGGTCGACGGTTCCGCACTGTAAGGTTTAGATACAACCGCTACAGGAATTCTTTTGTTCCTCTGGCTACAAGGCTGTTGAATTCAAATTCAAAGGACATGATTGTGTGATTGTTATTTATGTGGGTGTTTTGTTGTGCAGCTTTACTTGTATTGCCCAAGACAATTTTTCCTTAACAGGGACACATAAAGTATAAAGTATAGTATAACATTGTCAAAACTGTCCCCGTTCACATGAATGCGTGGAAATGACTAAAAACGCTGTATTCGGCCAGCAGTTGGCGATGTCGTGCCTATAGACTGAACACGTAATACACATAGTTTCATAGTTTACATGAAGATGATAATGATATCATTTTCAAAAACTCGCACTTTGAATCCTGTTTTCAAAAGTTTGCATTTTCAGGCCCCCAAAACGCCGTAGTCATGTAAATGAACTGCCAAAACGCATAAAAAGTGTTTTGTTTTTAGTTGAAAATGGAATGTTTGTGAACCTTCCCGAGGCTAAAACAAGATGAAAGTCTAAAGCAAGGACTGATGGGACGTTGGGTTAGCATGACACGACAGTCTTTTATGAAATTATATTCAACAATAATGAAAAGCTTGTTCTAAATTTTAATTGGATTTGGCCAATTCATACCGATTGACATGGTTACATGTGACTTTTCTATTCTGACTACACTACTATTCCGATAACATTAGGATTATTAGGGTCCATGTAAATGCAGCTACTACCAGCTTCTGTAGGCAGCTGCTCTTTGACTGACTTAGAAAAGTGTAGTTATTATGATAGTGGTTGAAAGTTATTTTACATTTCATAATGATGGCCGAATTATGATTTGCCTGACATTTTAGTCGGCATAATGGCCTTTTTTTCCCTAATGTGACGTATATCTGACAGCTTCTCAAACAAGAAAAAAAATGTAGCACGGGACTTGATTTTGTCCATTGGAAATTGATTGGATGGTTGTGGTGTGCTATTGGTCGATCTCAAGTGAGTGACAAGTTGCCCCGCCCTCGTGCCAGTGAACACATCATCAGAGAAGAGAAGAGATGCCACTGCAAGAGGGAGGGGAAGTTAATTTGATGAAATATAATGAGGGCATATGAAATAAAAAAAATAATGTACACGGAAAAATCATTTATAATAAATATTTTTTTTAAAAATGTTGTCAATTTTGACTTCATGATGACAGTTTCACAATCTTGGAAACTTCTAGAACTTTAACTAAAACTGGACAGTCCTTTCATTTATATGTGGCTTTTCTTCAAATGTAGATTAGATTTCAAATGAATGTGCTCAGCAACAGATGCAAGAGCTCAATGGGATCACCAGGGTCAGCGAGCTGAGCGTCCCTCGGCAAGCTAAATCTTTCATAATCTTACCTGAGACCAGTTTTGTCCAGTTCAATTGATCCACAACAATTGCATTGCAAAAGTAGATGTTTAAACGAGTTCATAAATATTATATGATACCAAGATTGAAGCGCACTGGAGACTCACCTCACTATTGATTTTAATAGAATTTGGCATTGGCATGTATCTTGCAGTATTCAAATGCAGTTTTTTCACGTAAACAAAAAATGATGACAGTGACACAGCCACAAAACTGCTTGGCTACATCCTGTTGTTTTCAGGATGTTGTGTCATAGACCAACTTACCCCACTGTCCTCCAGTAACATGGAGCAGCGCTGCTGCTTACTACTCATCTTCCTGACAAACAGCAGCTCACAGGAAGCCTGGTCTTCATTCAGCATGCTCTTCCCAGCATTTATCACCCTGAGAGAGAGAGAGAGAGAGAGACCAAATTGCTGGTGTCATTTATTTATTTTCCAAATTATACAGCTGAATATCATTTCTAGTATGATGGCAGTCTAACAAGAAACATAAAGCCATTATTTCCCAAATCTGGATTATAAAAAACCATTCTCCTCCTAATCTGGGGAGAGCAGTAAGATGCTTCAGAGGCCACAGTCATGACCCAGCACATCTGATGAGATATTTATAAATGTTACGGGTTTCTCTTCAAAAGTGTATGACTATTATTCAATGTTACTTCTACAAATGATCCCTAAGCATAGATTATATAAGCTCCGAGAACAGAAAATCAAAAACTGTACAGCCCAGTCACTGTTTTATTTATAACTATGTACATTTGTCTGTTAAACCATACTCTTAATATACAATTATATGCCCATTTTAAGAGAAAAATTATACCAAAGATGCATTTCAACCAACTTACTTAATGCATACTTAAAATTGGAATGTTGGAGACTATTTCACTATTGTATTTCACTATATACTATTTCAAATGATGTTTAAGCAATATACCCATAATAATCCAAGCATAATAGTACATCATCACGCTTCATTATGCTGTGGTTTTCATTTAGAATCAGCTGACAAAGCCCCACTGTAAGCTACTCTCAAAAGAGGAAGTGTCTCATTGTAGCAAGTTCCTTCTTCTGAAGTAACAATTTCTTTACTTCTGCCACATTAGGTTTCAACATAGTATGATTTCTTTAAATGAACGTAACACACTTAAAATGGAAAATTGCCATTTTTAAGAGAAGCACATCCATTTTGCTTGCAAAAGAAGAAAGCAGAACAAACGTCATTATCTGTGGAAAATACAGAGTAGAGCAATGAGCTAAAGCCACAAAACTGAACTCTTTATTAGCAAGGCTTACCACCACTAGTGTTATTCTCACAGACCAAACAAAAGTAGCAACTAGCATTTCCTGTCTCAGGTGACTGATTAACTGTCGATGGTTTTCTTTCTTGAGCAGAACAGTCATTATTCCTCCTCATGCTAAGCCTCTCTGTCATTTTAGTTGTCCTTCTGAAGGATGCCAAACCCAACATTAGAAAAGATTGGCTAAAGTTTATTTTTAACAATGTTCTAGATCATTTCAGCCTGATGTGTACAGTTTGTGCAGTACATTTTACTGCAGAGACTGATTTGTAAACTCTTCAAAATCAAAAGGTCAAGGTTTGGCTGATTAGCATGAGCCAGTTATCCCGTACTGGTGGAATACTAGAACTATACCAATCTGTAGGAAAAAGCGTTTCTCTTCACTGACTGTGTATTCCCAATAAATTACATTTTCCAAGAAACACATTTCATTTATTAGCTGTTTTGCCAGTGAATATTTTATGATTTTACTGAGTGATTAATCACAGCTGGCACTGGTGGTAAATCAAAAAACTGACACTTTATGGTGTGCACTAGATTCGTAAACTCTAAATGATAAGAAAATCAAGTTTCACATCAATCTCAGAATAGTGTTATTAATGCAGTACTTCAGGCTAGACTATCTAAACAATGTCTTTACGTGAAGAATGTACGTTTCATGTTACAAACATGTTCTGAACCCTCGATTTACAAAACAGATTTATGAAACTGAGTTTAAAACATACACTGATATCAAAAAGTCTTTCTTCGTGCAATAAAAGTGAGCCTATAATCACCTTCATTAACCTTTTTTTTATTACTATATGTATTCTATAAATGTGTATAGTTGTATCTTAGCATTGCTGTGAGCTCAGGATAAAGATGCAGCTTCAATATTGTATAACTAGAATAACCTGATGAGCAATTCTTCACCTCCACCCACTGTGCTTAAGAATAGAGAATAAATGTGTTCCTTTTTATGGCACTGTTTATCTTGAATTTTGCCTTAGTTGTCAAGTAGATTAATAAATCTGAAAAGTAAAGAAATAAAGAGTAATATTGTTTGCACCGACCGATCCTTCAATAGCTACACAGAAATGTGCCACAAAAACTGTTTAGGTCAAACTGAAATGACATTCTTCAATGCAAAAGTGCATTTAAAAAAAAAAAAAAAACTGACTAGGTTTTACCATACAAATTAGGTGCAGGTCAGCATGCTAATTAAAGCAGTCACCAAAGATATCAAAACTGAAACATGACAGGGGAAAACATCTAGATGCACTAGTCTAACTCACTAACTGATTAGCTGATTGTTGGGTGACTGAATGACTAGTATCGACTCAATCCTACAGAGAACCTATAATTATAATTCACTTGCACTCATACATTTATTGACAGGAATTCATCTATTGTGGCGTGGGTGCATGCTGGATCTGTTTGACTTTGCCAGCTTGGCAGCACCATGTTCATAGAAAGCCAATCTCCTTGAGCCACAGTGGATGACTCAGCAATATCTTATAGGGAATGTGTTGGGGAATCTGAGGAGTCTACAGTGCTGCCATTAATCTACAGGCCGCTACATGTCTTTAAGAAGCCATCAGAGTTTTAAAGTCAGCATGAAACTGAAGTTGTGATCATCCTTTCTTCCCTATTGTGATATATATCCAAGTGAAATTGCTTCTTGAACAAGATAAAATGTAGGGCGGGACTTGATTTTGTCCATTGATTGGATGGTTGTGGTTTGCTACTGGTGGATCTCATGTGAGTGACAGGTTGCCCCGCCCTCACACTGGTGAACACATCATCAGAAATGAGAAGAGATGCAAGTTATTTTGATTAAAGGATATAAGGGCACATGAATTGAAAAATAATGTGCAAGGATAAATCATTCATAATAAATGCTGCAATATTCCATAAAAAAAAAAAAAAATAATTGTCAATTTTGATTCCATGCTAACTTTAAAGGGGCATTTCACTCATATTATTCCAAACCGAGAGGCCAGTTGCATAAACTTAGGCTACGTCCAGACGAAGCCAGAACTTACCCTATCCGATCTTCTTTTTTCCTTGTCTCAAGAAATATCTGCGTACACACAAAACCACTGAAACATCTCAAAACGATGTAGTATACATGCCAGATCAGTATGTGGCGCTGTAATTCTGCAATAGAGATACACTCTAACAAAGAATAAAACCTGGAGCATGCGCATAAACCTTGTGTGCTGTATACAAACTTTAGTAAAGCTTCGAAATAAAGCTTTATTTTAATAAAGCTTTAGACTCGGTAGCTTCTGCAGCACGAACACAAGCATGTAGTCTGCTATTATTGTTGTTGTTGCTGTTTTGTGCTGTTAGCGGTGTCTGACTAGGGTCGACATGTGGGGTGATGACATCATCGTTTCACAAAATATACGGATTGGCTGTACACACGAAAACGCAAAGGGCGTCGTTTTCAGATTTATCCACTCTGGGACCCGGTTTAAAAAAATAGCGGTTTCACCTTCTGAAAATGCTGGATTCGTCTGGATGAAACACCTATACAATACAAAATTTTTGCGTATACAGCTAAAATCCTCTTTGTGTGGACGGGGCCTTAGCCTCTATGTTAAAGGTGCCCTAGAATCAAAAATTGTATTTACCTTGGCATAGTTGAATAACAAGAGTTCAGTACATGGAAAAGACATACATTGAGTTTCAAACTCCATTGCTTCCTCCTTCTTATGTAAATCTCATTTGTTTAAAAGACCTCCAGAAAACAGGCGAATCTCAACATAACACGACTGTTACGTAACAGTCAGGATCATTAATATGTATGACCCCAATATTTGCATATGCCAGCCCATGTTCAAGGCATTAGACAAGGGCAGCCAGTATTAACGTCTGGATGTGCACAGCTGAATCATCAGACTAGGTAAAAATGGCAAATGGAGCGATAATAACTGACATGATCCATGATTACATGATATTTTTAGTGATATTTGTTAACTGTCTTTCTAAATGTTTCGTTAGCATGTTGCTAATGTACTGTTAAATGTGGTTAAAGTTACCATCGTTTCTTACTGTATTTACGGAGACAAGAGAGCCGTCACTATTTTCATTTTTAAACACTTGCAGTCTGTATAACGCATAAACACATCTTCATTCTTTAGAAATCTCTCCAACAGTGTGTAATGTTAGCTTTAGCCACGGAGCACAGCCTCAAACTCATTCAGAATCGAATGTAAACATCCTAGTAAATACTATACTCACATGATCTGATGCATGCATGCAGCATGCATGACGAACATCTTGTAAAGATCCATTTGAGGGTTATATTAGCTGTGTGAACTTTGTTTATGCACTGTATTATAGTCGAGAGCTTGGGGGGGGCAGGGAGCGCAAGATTTAAAGGGGCCGCGTGCTGAATTGGTGCATAGTTAATGATGCCCCAAAATAGGCAGTTAAAAAAATTAATAAAACCTGGAGCATGCGCATAAACCTTGTGTGCTGTATACAAACTTTAGTAAAGCTTCGAAATAAAGCTTTATTTTAATAAAGCTTTAGACTCGGTAGCTTCTGCAGCACGAACACAAGCATGTAGTCTGCTATTATTGTTGTTGTTGCTGTTTTGTGCTGTTAGCGGTGTCTGACTAGGGTCGACATGTGGGGTGATGACATCAGAATCAGAATCGAATGTAAACATCCTAGTAAATACTATACTCACATGATCTGATGCATGCATGCAGCATGCATGACGAACATCTTGTAAAGATCCATTTGAGGGTTATATTAGCTGTGTGAACTTTGTTTATGCACTGTATTATAGTCGAGAGCTTGGGGGGGGCAGGGAGCGCAAGATTTAAAGGGGCCGCGTGCTGAATTGGTGCATAGTTAATGATGCCCCAAAATAGGCAGTTAAAAAAATTAATTAAAAAAAATATATGGGGTATTTTGAGCTGAAACTTCACAGACACATTCAGGGACATCTTATATTACATCTTGTGAAAGAACGTTCTAGGGCACCTTTAAGACTGTCTCTTAAAAACTAGTCTGACCAACAGTTTGTCACATGTGGATGCTATCAATATCACACAATGGAGATAGATAGCTCAAATAAAAATCTTTAATCACAAACACCCAGGAAACTACATGCAAATGAAGGAGAAATAGCATAACCATAGGCGCCGATCCCGTGGCGCCGAAATTACGAGATATTCTCCATGGATTTTAACAAGAAAAAAAATCGATTGCTATTGCTATCAGAAACGATCCTTATATATATATAGTTTATTTAAGGCCGTTTCAATGACGTTATTTTAATGGCAAAAGTTGAGAGCGCGTCCAGTGTTGAGCGAGCACAAATCTCAACTCGGATTTCCATCACTCTCGCGCTCGCTCAGATTCAGAATCAGAACTTAAAACTGTCCTTGCCCTGTCCCTAAAATGGTCTTCTTTCCTGGATTTAAAGTTGACAGAAGCTTTTAACCACCTGACTTTCATGACTGACTGACGAAATAACAGTGTAGGCTACCTTTAGGTAACGTTACTGTCTGATCATCAGATTTCAACGAGAGCACGACAACACTCATGAAAAGAATGTGCTTGTTTTGGGTCGAATTCAAATGAAACATCCAGTTGACATTCATTTGAGTTCCCTGGTATTGATATACAATCATAAATAGACTTCTTTGATCTTAATGAGAGAAAAAAACTATGCGAGGGCGGATTCGAACCGCTGATAATTAGAGCACGGGAGAATTTCTGACTGTATTAACGGTAACTCTACCACGAGACCAATGGGGAATACTAAGACAAAATGCGGATTTGTCTAAAATATAATAGTAGTTCGATACTTATATTGTAATGTAGCTGTAAGAATGAAACTATAATATCTTAAAAAAAAAAAAAGGGGGGGGGGGGGAGGGGGGGGTTACTGGGCACCCACCGCCAGAAACATATATCGGCGCCTATGAGCATAACCATGTACCACAGAAGACAACGAACAAGGAACTGAATGAACACAGGACTTAAATACACAAAGGAACTAATGAGTTAATTAATTGAACAACAGGTGAATGGAATAATTAACCAAGGGAACAAACTGGCACACACTAGGAAACTAGTTCAAATGACAGGGCATCCAGGCAAAAAGGAGCAGGGAAAAAAGAACCAAAGTGCAATGAAACTAAACTAAAAACAGAGCATACATATTACACAGTTAGCCAAGGGGGTAATCAGTCTAATTTTTCTGATTCAAAACAATAACTACATTTTTAGTAACTGACTTAAAGTTATGACCAGTCTTAAAGACTAAAAAAAATTAGATGACTAAAGCCGGGGACACACTTAAGGATTGTAAGGCCGATTATGAATGTAATTTGATACTTATGACTGATCAAACACGTCCAGTCAGAACCAGTTGCGTTCAGTCGGCGATTACAGTCGGTGTTCAAATTCCGTGTGTAAGTATTTAAATCTGCACTTTAAACTTCAAAAGGATGCAAAAGCACTATAAATGTATTTTAAAATATTCTTGTGTGCTGCAGTCTTCTGAAGCCTTACTGAAAACCTTATTTTGTCTATTTTGAATCTAAAGAATCAGTTGTTCCAGTTTACAAAGCTGAATGATTTGAATGATTCATTTATGAATCAAATGATTCCATTCAAAGATCCAGCTCACTGCAGGGAAGGATTATCAATGAAGATTGACATCTATTTCTGTGTATTTGGTCTGTCTTCAGAACATATAATCACACAAGACATATGGAACACTTCCATGATGCTTGTATGGTGCTTTTGCATCCTCTTTACAGCTTTAGTGTTGAATTAAATGCAACTGCATGGAAAACAGTCAGCAACTATACAATTCTCTTTTTGTGTTTTTCTAGTTTTAACTCTTAAATACATCACATTAGAAGTAAAAATGGATTGTTGACTTGTTGATCATCATCACTTGTTGACTATCAATCAATATGAGCTAAAAAACGTTAACCTTTGTTTTTTATCCTGTGTATGTGAGCTCATACTAAAGCTACCAGCTAAAAAGTCTGTTTGTTTCGACACTTAAGAGAATGTGCTCAGTTTCAAATTCTGTCATCACGCGGCCCCAAACAAAGTTCTCCTCTTGTTCTGTAGTTAATAATAGATGAAATAACCAGAGGCTAACTGGGCTTATTTCAGTATCAGAGCCTGTTCTCTCTCCATCTCTTCTTCACACTGGGCTCTCTATGTCACAGAAATATGACAATTTTCCCAAAACCACCTAACATTATAGTCATTAATCTGATGGTATGACTCAAGACTGTATCATCTCCCTGGCTTTGATCTTGGCCACTTTGTGCAAGTCTGGCCTTGATCTTCACTCAACGGACCACGCCTGATGAAAGTCAGGTTTCGCATTCTTTTTTACCAATGAATTTCCATGACTTTTCTATTTTCTTGTGATATATGAATTTTAAATAAAAAATAGCACAAAATAAATTAAGCTACAGTTGCTACAATGTATACACTGATAAGTTGTAATTTTACTAGAAATGTTTTATAAAAAAGTTTTCCTCTGAGTCCTTCATCACCCATCACTGACATTCTTCACATTACTGCAACATTTTTGCTTATATCTGAAATCAACTGTATTATTTTCATTCATTAATTATTATTTAAATGTTTTATTATATATATTTTTATAAAATCTAAAATGTATAATAAATCTACATCTTTAAATATATATATATATATATATATATATAATATTATCATTTATTTTATAGCAAACATATATACGGTGTATAGGTAGCATTCACAATGACTTATTACCTTTTTTTTTTTTTTTTTTAAATGCCATGAAAGTCATAAGTCCTATAAGATTTCCCCTGGAAATTATGACTTTAAACAAACTTAACTCTTAAAGAGAAAGTTCCCCCAAAAGTGAAAATTCCCTCATCATTTACTCACCCTCATGTTGTTCCAAACATTTTCTTTCGGTAGCCATTGACTTCCATATTATAAAAAAAAATAAATAAAAATCTATAATATGGACATTCTTCAACACATCTTCTTCTGTGTTTAGCAGAAGAAAGAAATGCATACAGGTTTGGAACAACTTGAGAGTGAGTAAATGACAGAATTGTCATTTTTGGGTGAACTATCCCTTTAAATACCATCATTCAGACATTACTTGAATGCACCATTACTATATAGGGCCTTAGCGCCCTAATGCATCACTGGAGCCCATGACAATGTCCCCAGGTGTCAACAGCCCTGAAGCTGAGCATTAACTAGAGAAATGCACAATATGATTACAGAAACTCTCATTAATTTTTAAGATTTTATTAATTTTCATGACTCTTTTAGGCCTGGAAATCAGGCAATTGCAGGTTTTTAAAGCTGTGTCGTCTCAGATGCACAGGTAATGAAAATGCACCGTACTGTGGTAAAAAGTACTTGATGATAAAGATGCATTCAATGCCTACTATAGTAGGCTATCCTTCGGATATCTATTAGTAAAGCTGCGTGCATAACCTGACATATGCAGCATTTCTCTGTTCAAATGTAATGATTAATTCAGTGAACTGTAAGCTACGCCATCATCATGCAGTTACAACATATTTCAGTGAAAACATTCCAGCTGTCACTAGATCTCTTAGAAGATGATGATGATGATGAGCCATTGCCCTTCGTTAGGAGTGACATATAACCTTCCTCAGCTATGACGTCACTCCAACCGTATCATTATAAACCAACAATTCATTTATTATGCGCATTTTAGACATACTCCCTATACAAAAACACGACTCACTCCGCGTATCCCGTTCGCCACGGCAGCCTGCTGTCTCTCTTGAGCGTGATGACCGGTCTGGACGCGTGTTCGGTGGAGTACTGCAGCAGCTCCGGTGTCAGGTCCAGAAACTCGGGTCTGCTGTACGGGAAGCGCGGCGGCAGCCCGTCCGTGCCGCCGTTCAGCGCGGATCCGTGCTGCTGCTGATGATGGTGGTGGCCGTGCGGGATAATTCCTCCCACCAGCGAGGACATGGCATTTTTAACTTTGCTTATCATCGCAATAAAATATGTGGCATCAGCGGCGCGCGAGGAACGGTAATCTTAACGATATAACCCTATACGACCCAAGCGGCAAAAACGAAACGCACAAAAGCGTACAGCAGTTCATTCGCGATGCAGGAAGCAATTGACCCCATGTGACGATTTGACAGAGAATGTTTTCCTCGTCGAAAAAAATCCTCTCCCTGCAGAGTGTGTATCATCACACGAGAAGCTTATATCCGCCTATAGCACGGAAGATGTAAGTGCTGCCTATACTGTAGCACTCTCAGCCGACCAGCCAGTGAATACACACCGTCCGAATTATACAATGACTGTCGAGGTGCCAACTATTTTAAAGGAATTTCCTTTTTTTTTTTTAAATGAATTTTATAATAATAATAAATATTAATAAAAACAAGTAAAAAATAAATACAATTTCAGGACGCAATCTGTCGATTTTATTAGCACAGTATAAATAAAATATTTAAAACATTAATTTAAAGGTGCAATATGTAAGATTTTTTGCAGTAAAATATCCAAAAACCATTAGGCCAGTGTTAGCCTATATATTTTGTTCACTTGAGTACTAACAATATCCCAAATGTTTCCAACTATTTGTTAATTGTTCGAAAATTGTGATTTTAACCAAGGCTCCGGGATGGATGCTCCATCCAGCATTTAAAGGTGCTAAAGAGGATGTTTTGTTTTATACATTTTTGCAATATTACTTTACTAACTGATAAAAAACTATTTATTAGGTGCACTGAAAGGAATAATATTAATATACATCATCTGTGCGCGAGGTAGGGCCTTAAAAACATCAGCCAATCATTTACGCGATCATCGCGTAAACGATTGGCCCTCTGGCTTGTCAATCACTGCCGTGACGTTCCTTGTGAGAGACGTGCGCTGATTGGCCCTCTGGCTTGTCAATCACTGCTATGACGTTCCTTGTGAGAGACGAGCGCAGCTGCGCGCTCCAGTAACTTTCCACACTCTACAGGCGCCGCATGCAATGTTTTTGTCCGGAGACAGGAGTAACAACTGCAGATTATGAGTTACCTGCGGTGAGTCCGACATAATGAATCCACTAACACGATACAGCGAATGCCGGTGGTAAACACTCGTGTTCCAATACTCGTGTTCCAATACTCGTGCACGAGTTTTTGGAGGCGTTCCCTCGAAAGGAGGGGGATTGTTCTTACGCATGCGCTCATTTCAAAAACTCAGTAACAGTCTTTGGTTTCTCAGTCGACGAAAAGATCCTCTTTAGCACCTTTAATATATTCTAAAATCAATCTATGTTACTGCAGTGTGCAACAAGTGTCTCACAGCAGCCACCGAGCAAACGCACAGAGTAACGTTATAACATCATTTTCAACACACTCAAATGTATCTAATATGATAAACAGAGCTGCATTACCTCATACTCATGACCGGAAAAGCGGAAGCGGCGCCGGCGACTGTGGCATAATAAAAGTTCCGCTGCTCGTGAGGCGTCTGCTGCGCAATTGCTCCAGCGGCCTCGTTCAGCTCCAACAACACTCGGTCCTGCTCTTGCCTGGCAAGGCCAGACTGATATATCTTCTACAAGATATATCAGTCTGGTCAGTCCGCCCTCCGTCGCAATTCGAGTCAACTCCAAACCGCACCGTGCAATCAGATTCGTTTATTTCAGTGACGCAAACAGCGTCACTCTAGTGCGGCGAAAGTCCCTTCAATATCAACAAAGATTGCGCAAGGGAGACCCGAGAGTTTGTTCTATTCAGCCGTGAATTCAGTTTTAAATGACCAAAAACACATTAATTATTTACTTTTCGCTGTTGACTCTCTTGTCGCTTTGCTAACGTCATATCCGCCCTTCTCTAATTGGTTTACTCCGCTTCCTGTTTGCTCGGATTTGCTCCGCCCTAGAAATCGAATTGATTCAATGGCCGACCAGACTCATCCGCTGGTACAGTGGAGAGGCTGGATTTTCCAGGCAAGTCCTGTTCTGCTTCATACTACAGTAACGTTAATAATCGCATTCATGAACATGATTTCTTCCCGAGTCCTATCCCGATTGTTTCCACCGGCCGTGAGGTGAAGACCACATTTCCCAAGATTCCGCACTCAAACTTGCCGTCATCAAGCTACGCCTTTGTTTTGAATAGGCCTCTAGTGACCTCTAGTGGACAGAAATCCTACATACTGTACTTTTAACAAAACAATTAATTATTAGTAGTATTTACATTATTTTTTATTGTTATTATATTGTATACATATTTATGATATGCAAGTGATAATGACAGGCTACTTAAAGTCTGCGTGAACCGGAAGTTGCAAACGGCTTTTCTCCAGTGTTGTGACGTATTTCCAAGTGAAACGGAATATTAAATAGAGGGCAGAGTTTTAGCGCTCCTCCTCTCCATCTTTAATTACACATAAAATCAAAATTGAACTTATTTTGTTAGCTCAAATTGCTAGTTTTGTAATGAACAATTCATCCGTGCAAGTCAATCCACACAAAAAATTGTTTGGCTTCGTAATATTTAATCAAAATCTGAAAATGCTCCTCCCCTCTCCAACGGTGCCCCTTCTCTGATGACATCAGTTTGACGGCATGGGTTGAAATCGCTTAAACCACTCCCCTCCGACCGTTAGTCTGCTATGAGCGAGAGATGGAGAGGAGGAGCGCTAAAGTAAAACTCTGCCCTCTATTCAATATTCCGTTTCACTTAGAAATACGCCACAGCACTGGAGAAAAGTCGTTTGCAACTTCCGGTTCACGCAGACTTTAAATAGACCTTATTTACAGCAGCGCCATCTTTGAATTTTAATGGGAATGAAAGCGAGGCTGTGAGGGATAGATATACATCTCTTCAGTGGGTTGTCCTGTTATATAATGTGTTTTTGGATTTTTCTGATGACAAAAGATGGCAAAATATCTTTACAAGAAATTTCAGTAGACAATGAGCTGGAAATAAGTGAGCTAGGAGCTTTATACAGCTTTTTACAGCGGATGCCATTGAAAACACGCCAAGTCTTTCCCTCACAGCCTCGCTTTCATAATGGCACTGTTGTTATGTTCTGTCAAAGCTACTGTTGCCATGGTTACCTCTCACTTATGCGACTTCTTTTCGCTAGCATCTGTTTAGCGAAAATACGCGATCTGACTTGATTTATTAGTCCTGGACGTTTGAAATCTCTGTTGAAACCTATGTTCCTATGGAAAGAACTAACTTTTACTCGCAATAGAAGTGGCTGTGTACAGGACGAGTGTTATTTTTTTTCTAGTGAACTATCCCTTTAAGACGAAATACAGGATATGCTATCTTGAATGTGGATATCAAATGTGACACATTAACAGATGATTTTGCATCATCTTTGCAGAATCAAAGGTGTCTCTGACAAAAGCTCTGAGCAGGGATGCAGTGTTTTCCCCATGGGATGCCTTGAAAAGGAAAAATGCACTAATAAGTATTTGAAACCCCATCACATTGGATTCTCAGTGACACTCACAGTGAGAGACAGGAGAAATACATTAAATCAAAGATGTCTTCAGATGTTCCCTATTCTCTCAGAACTCTGAGGCTTCTTCTGAAGGACTCTCTCTCTTCTCTATGTTCTGAGACCATGAAGTGTCCATCACTCAGACATACAGCATGCCCTGTTGTTTCATATTACACTGGTAAACATTTAAATACCATGCCTGACACTTCTATCATCAAAGCGTGTCAGGGTTTAGCCACACTGGTTCTATCTCTTTTATTTATTTATTTATTTCAGACTCTAAGCTTGATCAGGGCTAAACGGACCTGTGGCATAAACCACAGGCTTCCTGCTTGCAGAGCTCTACACACCACATGACTGTTTATCTAGACATTTTCACTACCTCATATTATGGCAAGCTGCTTTAGATCTACAATGAATCAAAGTCCTCTGGATTAGATTTAAAAGATGAGGATTAAAATTCGTACAGCCACACAATTTCAATGCTTTTTATGAAATATGAATGTATAATGCTTTAAACTGTGTATGTGTGCTACTAAAAGAAATATGTACTTTTCTAAGGGACTTGATTTAAGATTTTAATCTATGACAATAATAGCAGGCTAAATAAATAAATAATATTTTATAGACTTCTATAGACCCGAGTCATATGTATGGACCAAAATGATCGCCCTTGCACAGCAGTAACACAAAAAAACACTCACAGTACCTTAGCAACTGCATAGCAACGCCCTTGCAACCACCTACAACACCTTAGTATTATGGGGGCAAGCACACAAAAATCAAACTTTACTATTATGTTATTTTTTTATATTAAAATATTAATTTTATCTAGTATGATAATGTTATTTATAAGAGTGAGCCTGCTATTGTTCAGTTTGTTGCTTTCTATCCATCCATTCTCTTTCCTTTTCTTTAGCTCTCTCAGTTTCTCTTAACACACAAACTGAAGAAGGTACTTGAAAACAATAATCTTGGAGTGATATCAGCAGTATTATCATTGTAATGATTGCCCATAACAGTAATTAACATTTAGTTGCCTAGCAGGCATCTTTATTCAGGCTGACTATATCGAGAGCAGCTCATCCACCTCTTCACAGTCAAAGCACATACACTTCTCTTTATGTTAATTAATCTCATTAGTTTGGGGCATGTAAATGCTGCATGCAAAATGATCAAATTATGTGGGCATCGAAGAAATTTTTTATCTAAATAAGTAAACAAACAAATAAACTTATAAATGAATGAATATAGAAAATTAAAGATAAGACAATTACAGGTTTTGACCGTAAGCTCTGGACACATTTTTTATGCCAATAACTGAATAACTTAAATTTCAGTTTGTTCATCACACAAAGCTAACAAGAGCAAATATAGGCTATTGCACTAATTTTTTGCTGCTTTACTGGTGTTGTTTAAGGTTTCTAGCTCTTTTCCCATGCATATAATTGAATCAACTTTTTTTTTCTCACCTCTTTAATTTTTTAATCACTTTTCAAGTTCTTCTAATTACAGAATTTTGTATAAAGCATCAGCATACAGTTTTTAGCGTTATTTTGTCGCTAACGCTAATATCTTTTTACATTTCCGGGTTTCTCAAAAGCGGAAGTCATCATAGTTGGGTAAACGTTTATAGCGGTGAATGAGAGACTTCATTAAATATATATTTTTTTGTGTTTCCATTTGCACAAATAGCAAAAGAAAAACTCAACAATAATGTTTTCACAACTTTCAAAAAGAGGAAAGTCAGAAGAGAAAAAGATGTCATTTTTACTGTCACTCTCACAGCCGCTAACTAGTTTTATTGTAATTTGATTCAAATGTTGGCCTAATATAATACTAAGTATAGTGTTTTAAATGTCGGCCTACATATTTTTTTTTTTTTTTTTTTTTTTTTTTTTTTATGAAAATATAAAAAACTTTGTTGGATTTACGATATTGATGACCGTTAAAACGCGCCATCACAGTCTCTGAAAAGGGTTTATTTATCGCTACAACTAATTTTCCTTTACTTCTTTACATTTTTAACTAAAAACTGTGAAGTTTTTTAAATGAACTTATCACAGTATAACATTGACACTGAAATGGTCGATTTTTTAAAAAAGCTTCTAAAATGGAACATTTTCTATAATAAAAACAAAAGAAAACTGTAGATAAAATCTTTCACTCACTCATGCTGAAGCGTTTCAGGACTCTTTCTCATTCTAAGCTAAAGACTGCCATCTACTGGCTCTCACATGAAATTACTTACAAGTATTTGCCTAAAAAAATAAAAAATAAAAACAAACCACCGTTATAGAATTGGACTATAAACCTTGGTATTACAATTTCTGTTTCATTGTACTGAAAATCATACATGATTCTTTTCCATTCTGTTAAAACCTTAATTAGGAAATGTATAATTTTACCATCTGAAATATTTATATTTGCTTTTCCACAGGAAAGACATCAAAATGCAAGGCACTGGCTCAACCATTCTATGACCATCTGCAGATAACAGGCTATATGGGAGAATCTATTGATTAAAGTGTAAACGAACACACAGTAATGTGTACATATGTCTCCATGTGTGTGTTGTGAACCTGTTGCATCATGTTGGCAATAACAGGAACTCGTATTTAATTATTGATTCACTGCTGCTTTCCCCTGAAACCATTAGTTCCCTATTCTCTCTGTCCATGTTACACTTCAATTTTTTTTTTTAAAAACGCACTTGACAGGCTGCACTCATCACATTCACAGAAAGATCTTGTGAGTTCAAATGAAGGACACTGTGGTTGTTCCAGCCATCTAATTTGGACTCACTAAATAGCTGTGCCCTGTTAGACTGGAGGACACTTTAGTCTTCCTGGATGTGAGGGTTTTTTTTATTTTATTTTTTATTATTATTATTTATTTTAATTCATTTTTTACACAATATCTCCACATAGTAGGCTATTACAAAAATGTTGCTTTCTGTGTGTTGTAAAAGGTACTTTCCAAGAAAAGGGTGAATGATGAATGAAGGTCAAGCTAGGTCAAACTAAATATATATATATATATATATATATATATATATATATATATATATATATATATATATATACAGTACAGTCCAAAAGTTTGGAACCACTAAGATTTTTAATGTTTTTAAAAGAAGTTTCATCTGCTCACCAAGGCTACATTTATTTAATTAAAAATACAGTAAAAAACAGTAATATTGTGAAATATTGTTACAATTTAAAATAACTGTGTACTATTTAAATATATTTGACAAAGTAATTTATTCCTGTGATGCAAAGCTGAATTTTCAGCATCGTTACTCCAGTCTTCAGTGTCACATGATCCTTCAGAAATCATTCTAATATGCTGATTTGCTGCTCAATAAACATTTATGATTATTTTCAATGTTGAAAACAGTTGTGTACTTTTTTTTTCAGGATTCCTTGATGAATAGAAAGTTCAAAAGAACAGCATTTATCTGAAATACAAAGCTTCTGTAGCATTATACACTACCGTTCAAAAGTTTGGGGTCAGTAAGAATTTTTATTTTTATTTTTTTGAAAAGAAATGAAAGAAATGAATACTTTTATTCAGCAAGGATGCATTAAATCAATCAAAAGTGGCAGTAAAGACATTTATAAAGTTACAAAAGATTAGATTTCAGATAAACACTGTTCTTTTGAACTTTCTATTCATCAAATAATCCTGAAAAAAAATATTGTACACAAATATTTTGTACAATTGTACACATTAAATGTTTATTGAGCAGCAGATCAGCATATTAGAATGATTTCTGAAGGATCATGTGACACTGAAGACTGGAGTAATGATGCTGAAAATTCAGCTTTGCCATCACAGGAATAAATTACTTTGTGAAATATATTCAAATAGAAAACAGTTATTTTAAATTGTAATAATATTTCACAATATTACTGTTTTTTTACTGTATTTTTAATTAAATAAATGTAGCCTTGGTGAGCAGACGAAACTTCTTTTAAAAACATTAAAAATCTTAGTGGTTCCAAACTTTTGGACTGTACTGTGTATATATATATATATATATATATATATAATTATATATATATATATATATATATATATATATATATATATATATAAAACTATCTACTTTTCATGCTATATTTTATGTTAAATAAGAGTTTATTAAATGTATCAAAAGGTACTCATTCCAGAAATGAGTAAAAATTTAGGCCAAAGTAAAATAAAATAAAATGTTGTACAATATACCAAAATAATTTTAAAACTACCTTCTTTTCTTGCTATGTATATTCTATGTTCAATAAGAGTATATCAACAGAATCAAATTGTACTCACTCCAGAAATGACCAAAAAATTAGGCCTAAATATGTTTTGAGTATATGAGCATATATATAAAGTTTATATTTTATATTATTATATTTTTTATATTTTATATGAAGTTTATAGCATTCCTGTTTTCATTTAATTTCATTATAGGATATGTATAAATATATTTTAAAAATCAGTGTGATTGTAAAATAAAATAAAGTAAATAAAGTTTCTTTCTATATATTATGTTCAATAAGAGTACATCAAAAGTATCAAATAGTTCTCACTCTAGATATGAGCAAAAATGATGTGTTTCAGTAAATATATAAAGGTTAGAGTTATATAAAACGACACCTTGACTGTAAATCCACTCAATGTATTTCCACACACTCAAAAACACTATTGTATCCACCAGTCAGCCTTCGACTCACAATTGCTTCATGCCCATGTGTCTACACTCAGTGTGCCTTAACCTTTAAGAAAGCAACAGCAGTGTGATTGACTGCTTGGCCCTGAAACGAAGGTATCTCAGGAAGCATATAACATTTTATCTCAGAGGCTTGAGTTTCACCCTTAAGCGAATGACTAAATGAGATATGCACCAGAAGTGCTGGCTACAAAAAACAAAACAAAAAAGAACAGATGTGAGCAGTCCTTATCCTCAGCATAATGCAGAAGTGATTCTTTAGTCATCGCCGAGTCACTTGACACTTAGTTCTCATGTGCCTTTCACTATGTTTTGTAACTGTTTGAATTCAGAATTTGCGCAAATGACCCAAGTGCAGGTCGTCACATCACACACATTCACAGCTGTTATTTCACAATCATGTCATGCATTGCCCTAACCTGGATATAGCGGCATCCTACTTCAATTTTGTTTTGACACACTGCCATCAATTCTTTCAGAATATTACACGGCCAGCGAAGATGAAGCACCTTCAGTGCAAAGGTTATATAACACCGTCCCACAGACACACATCCATCACTGATAATGAGGACAGATTACTCCACAATTCAGCTTCTTCATGTTCTTCATCTTCTATGTGCTACAACAGCTGAGGACGGGAATATTGGGTTTCTGTTTACTAGTCTTGGATCAGTTTTGCTGGTTAATTTCATAGAGCACAAAAATTCTGCTGTTCATCTGAGCATGAGGGCTGCAAATGTTGGTAGTTTTTTAAATCACATCATTACGCTACATGGATATCATGTTAATTTAAGAAACCTGGGGTGAATCAAGGGTGAATCAAGAAAGCTGTCAAGAACTTGTCACTATAAAATATGAAAAGGGGTCTATTTTAGGACCATAAAGTTTTTTTTAAACATTATGACAGTACTGTATAGCACATTCCTTCATATCCCCTCATCCAATTGTCATTAGTCCAAAAAAATCCATCCATCCATACGTCCATCCATCTAAACATCCGTCCATCTAAACATCCATCCATTCATACATCCAACCAACTAAACATCCATCCATCCATCCATCCATCCATCCATCCATCCATATGTCCAACCATCTAAACATCCATCCATCCATAAGCCCATCCATCTAAACATCCATCCATTCATACATACGTCCAACCATCTAAACATCCATCCATCCATAAGCCCAACCATCTAAACATCCATCCATCCATAAGCCCATCCATCTAAACATCCATCCATTCATACATACGTCCAACCATCTAAACATCCATCCATCCATAAGCCCAACCATCTAAACATCCATCCATCCATTCATACGTCCAACCATCTAAACATCCATCCATCATCCATCCATCCATCCATCCATTCATCCATCCATCCATCCATTACAGTTTTTCTCAGTCGCTTTGGTGCATTTCTCACATCACTATTTACATTTGCACAACAGTTAGTTCAACCTCCACAACATTTAGTCATTTGTGCACATCATAGTAGCAGTTTCTCATTCCTTCGAACAAATTGCAAATGCTTTTGGACATGCATCAATCGCTTTCATACAACTCTCTGCTGTTTTATAACATTATCATTTGCTTATGTCATGTCAGTCAAAATTAACTATACTTGTGAATGCTGAATAGTCATTCCATATAAAACTAATAGTCCTCATTTCATTGCTTGAGTCATTACATACAAAAATGTTGAACTAGTTGTCAAAATCTGTCAAGCAAATTTTACATATTTTTTTAAATCTTTTTTTTTTTTTTCCTGAAAATGTCTCCCAAATTGAACAATTTCTCTCAGATGAATCTCAACTTTCACTGATGAGAAGGTGTGTGTGAAGCATTAGTTGCAACCAATGATAAGCCACTTCTCTACAATCCCATAAACACCCACTTTACAAGCATATACGAACCAAGCAGGACATAGTGTGTACCATTTCTACAATACTGTGACACAGAAATGGAAGGTCAGCCTCGTGGAAGAGGGGTAAGGGTGCGGGGAGGAAGGGGAAGGGCACAAAAGAGGAAGAAGAGGCTAAGTACATAGGCAGATCCCTGATGAAATCAGGGCTACATTTGTGGATCATGTTGTCAATCACAGCCTCAAAATGGCTGAGGCTGGTCGAAAGGTGCAGCCAAATGTTGGGAGAACCACTGTAAATTCAATTATTCAAAC
The DNA here is from genome assembly GCF_018812025.1 of Megalobrama amblycephala. Lineage (NCBI taxonomy): Eukaryota > Metazoa > Chordata > Actinopteri > Cypriniformes > Xenocyprididae > Megalobrama > Megalobrama amblycephala. Next base: position 7,263,988 of record NC_063051.1, read on the forward strand.
ATTTCATCGGGAGAACAGGTGTGTATAAATGGACAGTAATTCAGCACTGTACTGCACTACTGTCATTGTGTCATACATGAAGCTTGCAGTGGGACAAGAACTTGTCACTGTACATTTTACATTTAGACGTACAGCTTTACTGCATCACACATTTACAGTTTTTCTCAGTCGCTTTGGTGCATTTCTCACATCACTTTTTACATTTGCACAACAGTTAATGCAGTTCTCAAAACAATTAGTACAAACTGCAAAACCTAGTTGATAACCTGCAAAAGCGTGTCACTTGCTCAAAATGGATAGGTCATTCCTCAAAAGCAAGTATTCGTGTCAATGAAAGTGTCAGTGTCATCAAGATGAAAAGTCCTGACACCATTGTTTATGAACAAGATAGTCAAATGGCTTTGTCATGTTTTCATTATGACAGTTTACTCTGTCAATGTTTTCCAATGCAAAAAAGTCAGATCTTGGTGACACTACCTGAAAATGCTCAAGACAGCACTATATACTATTTGCACAGCCATTTGAAAAATACAGTAAAGTTACACATTACTGTATTTAGTGAGGTAACTGAGTACAAGACACTGAATATGTATGTTTCACATTTTTACTGCATATGCTCTTTGCAATTCTAATTTGTTCACAGCATTGTGCAAAAGAAAAAATACACCCTTATTTGCAACAAACATAAACTCCCTTTGGGTAGAGCTGTGCACAACTGTAAACAATATTGCAGTACATATGGCAAATCTTTACTGTAACACTACTGTACACTACAATACACTAAATGTGTGATGCAGTAAAGCTGTACGTCTAAATGTAAAATTTACAGTGACAAGTTCTTGTCCCACTGCAAGCTTCATGTATGACACGATGACAGTAGTGCAGTGTAGATTGTTTAGTGCTGAATTACTGTCCATTTATACACACCTGTTCTCCCAACGAAATGTTTGAATAATTGAATTTACAGTGGTTCTCCCAACATTTGGCTGCACCCTTCGACCAGCCTCAGCCATTGTGAGGCCGTGACTGACAACATGATCCACAATTGTAGCCCTGATTTCATCAGGGATCTGCCTATTGGCCTCTTCTTCCTCTTCCCCTGTTTTGTCCCCTTCCCCTTCTTCCCCGCACCCTTACCCCTTTTCCATGAGGCTGACCTTCCACTTCTGTGTCACAGTATTGTAGAAATGGTACACACTATGTCCTGCTTGGTTCGTATATGCTTGTAAAATGGGGGTTTATGGGATTCACCTCTGACAGTGATTGTAGAGAAGTGGCTTATCATTGGTTGCAACTAATGCTTCACACACCCCTTCTCATCAGTGAAAGTTGAGATTCACTTGAGAGAAATTGTTCAATTTAGGAGACATTTTCAGGAAAAAAAGATTTTAAAAAAATGTGTAAAATTTGCTTGACAGATTTTGACAACTAGTTCAACATTTTTGTATGTAATGACTCAAGCAATGAAATGAGGACTATTAGTTTTATATGGAATGACTATTCAGCATTCACAAGTATAGTTAATTTTGACTGACATGACATAAGCAAATGATAATGTTATAAAACAGCAGAGAGTTGTATGAAAGCAATTGATGCATGTCCAAAAGCATTTGCAATTTGTTCGAAGGAATGAGAAACTGCTACTATGATGTGCACAAATGACTAAATGTTGTGGAGGTTGAACTAACTGTTGTGCAAATGTAAATAGTGATGTGAGAAATGCACCAAAGCGACTGAGAAAAACTGTAGTGTATTGTAGTGTACAGTAGTGTTACAGTAAAGATTTGCAATATGTACTGCAATATTGTTTACAGTTGTGCACAGCTCTACCCAAAGGGAGTTTATGTTTGTTGCAAATAAGGGTGTGTTTTTTCTTTTGCACAATGCTGTGAACAAATTAGAATTGCAAAGAGCATATGCAGTAAAAATGTGAAACATACATATTCAGTGTCTTGTACTCAGTTACCTCACTAAATACAGTAATGTGTAACTTTTACTGTATTTTTCAAATGGCTGTGCAAATAGTATATAGTGCTGTCTTGAGCATTTTCAGGTAGTGTCACCAAGATCTGACTTTTTTGCATTGGAAAACATTGACAGAGTAAACTGTCATAATGAAAACATGACAAAGCCATTTGACTATCTTGTTCATAAACAATGGTGTCAGGACTTTTCATCTTGATGACACTGACACTTTCATTGACACGAATACTTGCTTTTGAGGAATGACCTATCCATTTTGAGCAAGTGACACGCTTTTGCAGGTTATCAACTAGGTTTTGCAGTTTGTACTAATTGTTTTGAGAACTGCATTAACTGTTGTGCAAATGTAAATAGTGATGTGAGAAATGCACCAAAGCGACTGAGAAAAACTGTAATACGTCCAACCATCTAAACATCCATCCATATGTCCAACCATCCATCCATCTATCCATCCATCCATACGTCCAACCATCTAAACATCCATCCATCCATAAGCCCAACCATCTAAACATCCATCCATCCATACATCCATATGTCCAACCATCTAAACATTCATCCATCCATCCATCCATCCATCCATCCATCCATCCATCCATCCATCCATCCATCCATCCATAAGCCCAACCATCTAAACATCCATCCATCCATTCATACGTCCAACCATCTAAACATCCATGCAAACATCCATTCATCCATCTAAACATCCATCCATCCATTCATCCACCCATCCATCTGTCCATCTGTCCAACCATCTAAACATCCATCCATCCATCCATCCATTCATACGTCCAACCATCTAAACATCCATCCATCCATCCATCCATACGTCCAACCATCTAAACATCCATCCATCCATCCATCCATCCATCCATCCATACGTCCAACTATTTAAACATCCATCCATCCATGCAAACTTCCATCCATTCATACGTCCAACCATCTAAACATCCATCCATCTAAACATTCATCCATCCAAACATCCGTCCGTCCATCCATCCATCCATCCATCCATCCATCCATCCATCCATCCATCCATCCTTTGAAATATTTAAACATGGTCTTATTGTTGTACTGCTACATTGTAAAGAAAATCTCAAAACTCACATTGGACAAATCAGTTGGATAAACAGAGTAAATTAAGTTTAATTTACTAAAATCAAAAAAGTAATTTTAAGTGTGATTTATGTAGATTTAAATAATAATAAATAAGAATCACATTTGTCAATAACATTGGTGCATCCGAAACGGCGTACTGTCTGAGTAGTTGCTACATTTGAATTCAAACTTACTTTGTGACCATTAAAAAACTATTCTATATGTTTCGAATGAATGTAATCCAGATGTACTACATCCACCATGTTGTCAGTATCATGTGACCTACAGTACCAGCATCATTTACATTGCTTCACCTCCATTCATAAATGTTCTTCCATGGCCTCATGGGATAGTAAAGTGTCCATCGAATGCACACTTCAGAATCTTGTGGGACTGGTGACATAATCTGCCCTATTAACATAACAATAGAAATGATAATCAAAATGATAATTGTTAGTTTTGACAGAGTATCTGAGGCACGAGCTGTAAAGGCCCCGCCCTCTTCTGCAACTGGGGAGGGGAGCAGCAGCTCATTTGCATTTAAAGATACACGCACAAAAACAGCATGTTTTTCCTTCCACTCAAAAATGGGCATTTACAACATGGAATAATGAATGATCTGTGGGGTATTTTGAGCTGAGACTTCACAGACACATTCTGGAGACACCTAAGACTTATATTACATCTTGTATAATAGGTTCCCTTTAAGAATAATGTTAATTACAAATAGACACATTACGGTAATGTAAAGAAAGTGTGTAATTGTCATGAAAATAATGTCACAAAGCAAAAATCTTCATGGTCATAAAATAGGCTTTATTTCTTTTTGTGCAAAATATATATTTTGTCTGCATTTTTGGGGTAAAATGGGACTTAGACATGTTTTTTTTTTTTTGTGAGAATTACCTATTTACAGTTTTTCTCCATTGGTTTGGCTCATTTCTTGAAACAGAAATTACATTCTCAAAACAACATGGACAAATCTCCAAACCCCTTGGCAATTGTTCACAACAGAATGGAATTTCTCATTCATTTCATCAAATTGCAAATGTCTAAGTACATGTCTCAATGTCTCAGTACATCTTTGCAAATGATTAAGTACAGGTAGCCTACATTTAGCACAATTTCCAAGTGAATAGATCTTGTTGATCTAAACTGATTGTTGATTCTCAGTCTAATGGTCGTTCGCTCCAAAACGTGTCAGCATAATTTCATTGTATAAGTCATCACATGCACAATAGTCTGTTCAATTGTCAAAATTAGTCAAGAACATAATACCATGAATACCATATATGAATCCTTGGAACATTTGATAAATTTATTACAGCAATTGACAGTCAGGTGAAACTAGAACTTGACTAACGAAGGAGGCGAGGGGGCAATATAACTATGTGTGCTGCCATATCTGAGAATGGTGTGGTCACTCACATCCCCAGACTTGGCCCATGCAATACACAGAAGCTGTGTATAAACATGAGTGAACAGTTTTGGGAGAGATATGAGCTTTTGCAAGTGAGCTATAGTGTTGTACTGAACTGTAAGACTGTTTTGCCAAATGATCTTAGAGTTTTGAGAATATGATTTCTGTTTCAAAAAATGAGCCAAACCAATGGAGAAAAACTGTAATACTGACTTGATGTTGCATTTGGGTCATGAGATGACCTGATATAATTAATTTATTTATCTATATTAAAAATTTACATTTGTAAAAGTTCTTAAAATGGACTGACAGTACAAAAGGCAACAACAACAGCAGAAAGCATTGATCGGTTTGTGCAGAGCACGGGCCATCAGCGGGAGGGTTTTGTTTATGATGCTAGTAAAGTGTCTATGGTCATTAAAGGTGAACACTAATGTACTGTGCATCATCCCTGAGCCAAAGCAATCACTGACCTCATTGATTATTCTTCCCATCTGCTTCTTATGGAAGTGGGAAGCCAGAGCAACCTGATGAAGTCATAATAGTACTGAAATTACCATATGGAACCATTTCATGAGTGAAACCTAATAGAGAATAACAGACACATGCAAAGATGCACATTTCTCTTTGAGGCTGCTGAGAAATGTTCAGTCATCTTTGCAAAGTAGAATTATTTATGCATTATCAAACTCGGTTGCAATAAAGCTTCTCAGTGCAAATCATGTTGGAATTGATTGAACAAATTACATTTGTGATAGCGATCAAAGTTCTGTACAATTTGGGGTTCATTAACAGATGTGTTGAATTATTCAATATGTATTCTACTATTGATTCCAAATGTATTTTGAATTTTAAACAACACTAAAAATGTCTTTGCATTATATAAAAAATATCAAATCAAGTGGCATCTAAATTATGCTATGTAGAGTTTTTAAAAATGAATATGCTTGTTTTCATTTGGAATTTTTTTATAATAATAATAAAAATAATAATAATATTTTTTAAGACAAACCAAACTGTAGCTTTAAGATAATAACACACAGGTTGTTATAAAATATGTTAATTTTAAATATTTATCATAAGTGATGATAAATTATGAAAACAAATGTACATTTAAACAAATGTATTTTCACCACATGAGGGGGAAAAATCATGTTAAATCATAATTATGACATAAAAAGTCTAAATTATAACATACTAAGTCATTTATGAGATGAAAAATCAAAATTATGACTTAAAAATCATAATTGTCATTAAAAAATCATGTCATAATTATGACATAAAAGTAAAAAGTATGCCAATTTAGATTTTTTAATCTCATAATTATGACTTAGTATGTCATAATTTCGTCTTTTTATCATAAGTGATTATAAATTATTAAAAAAAGATATGCCTCTAAACAAATGTATGGAAGCACATTTCCGCCACATAAGGGGGAAATCATAAAAAGTCTAAATGATAACAAATTAAGTCATATTTATGATATGAAAAATCTAAATTATGTCTTAAAAATCATGATTATGTCATTAAAAAGGCAAAATCATGAATTGAAAAGTCTTAAGTCATAATTATGATATAAAAGTAAAAATTTTGACGTATGTCAATTTCGAGTTTTAAATCTCACATTTTTTCGACTTTTTAGCTCATTATGACTTAGTAGGCTATGTCATAATTACGACTTTTTATGCCAACATTTCGACTTTTTATCGTTTTTATCATAAGTGATTATAAGTTATTATGAAAAGATATGCCTCTAAACAAATGCATGGAAGACCATTTCAAACACATAAGGGGGGAAAAAATCATGTTAAATCATGATTATGACATAAAAAGTCTAAATTATAACAAATTAAGTCATATTTATGAGATGAAAAATCAAAATTATGACTTAAAAAAAATCATAATTATGTCATATTTCATTAAAAAGTCAAAATTATGAATTAAAAAGTCAATTATAAATAAAATGTCCAAATTATGACATAAAAAGTCATAATTATACATACAAAGTTGAAATTGTGACATAAAAAGTCAATTATGAAATACATGAACATGATTTTTTTTTCTTATGAGTCGGAAATGGGCTTCCATACAGATGTCAAAAGGTCTGATATTTTGTCATCTATGGCAATGACATTCATTTATCACGTACAACGAGTCAGTCGCCACCAGGGGGCGCCATTTATCCATAGCCCCGCGCGCGCAGAGATCTCCCATGGGTTCCGAACGGATGCTTGAAGTGCTGAACACTTGAGAGGCGAGTCGAGCACCTCACCATCCCTCTCCACACAACACAGCGAGCAGCCATCCTGAACACATGACTGCAGCAGCCAGAAGCCCCCACTAAATAACCACATGAGAAGGCTATAATGGATAAAGGGATTTTGCAGATTTGAACCCTTCGTTATAATAACTGCAACTAAAGATCTCATCATCCATGCTTATTCAGATCCGTTCCAGCGCGCAAAGTTCAGACGCATCTGAAGGAACTTTGGAGAGTGGGAGTTTGAAGGACTCATCTGAGACTTTCTGAACTGGTGCAGGAATCGTTTTAATTTGATTTGCATTCTTGTTTGAATCTGTAGGTGATGCTTTTCTCGGGAGCGTTTTTGCGCAAAGGGAAATTATCAGTCGTTGGCACTGCTGGGGTTTTACTTCTGACAATGAAAAGCAAATGAGACGGTTATCCCTTCACTTTTATTGACGGCTCAACGACAGGTAAGTCCTGGGTTATTTTCTATTAGAAATTAGCCTTGAAATTAGAAACATTCTTTGTACATCTGAGTGACTGACTGAGCATAAAGCATGTTGGAAATAGTCTTCGATTTTATTATAATTGTTTGTTTATTTTTAATATATTGTTATCATTTTAGTTCCAAATTAAAAATAATAAAAAGAAACAAAAACAATATATATATATATATATATATATATATATATATATATATATATATATATATATATATATCCTAAAGCACTTTTAAAATGTGACTAGACATAATCATAGTAAATAACTTGAACATAATTGACAGCTATTCTTCCCAATGCCTGATTTAAAGTGTATTTATGCAGATTTACTATGTGTTTATTTTATAACTGTGTGGAATTTTGATTAAAAAAAATGATATAGAGCCGGTGTTATGAAGATGGTAATGGTAGTGAGAATACCAGAGCTGAAGATGATATGATGTCGATGGATTGGGTAGTTAATAATAGAGAGATGATGATGACCACTAAAGTTGGACATTGCCTTTTATGGTGGAACATGAGGAACACCCAGCCGACCGATGTGAAATCCTCTGTGGTGACGGGTTTGAAAGGTAAATCGGCTTGTTTGGATCTGAATCATTGCTGATTGTTGTTGGGGTTGCAGATCAATGTCACATTACCCATAATTACTGAACAAGTATTATTATAGTCAGTCAGCATCTGTGCTGCAGGCCACAGTACAGGTGCACCCTTGCAAATAAATGCAATGACTGTGTCTGAAATACTCAAAATGCTGCCTTATCAGGCAACAATAGGAATGCATGCTGGAATCCAATGTTTCTGTAAAGTTTGGCTGACATTCCTTAACTTCTTCCTTTAAAAAGCAATCCAATCAATTCCCAATTCCCAAAATTAAGTCCCTCCCTACAAGTTTTTTCCTGGAAGTAGGCGACGTCACATTTACTGAAGTAAATTCCCTGCATTCTTCCTTTTATCATTTTGTTTGGAAGGTATGAAGGGTGTATAGGGAACCAAAAAAACTGTTCCTTGAAACGCTCTTCTGCGTCATCTTGCCGAGCCAATTGGAGGTGCTGTCATCGCACAGTTGTGTACGCCACTTGCCTGTGCAAAGAATTATGGGAGCGAATTGTCCATCAGTTGTACCCCTTGAAATCCTTCATTCCAAAAATCCCTTTGAAGGGGCCAGTTTTGAGCACTTCGGTTAGGAATAGCCCTTCAATATGCCGGCCATGATTATCCTCACTCCGAATTGGCCTTGTTTCATGTTGAATTTAACATCATCTACTGAAATTGCTCCATCTAGTGGTTTTTAAAGTCATTTTCATTATATATATATATATATATAATAGAAGAAAATTTATATATATATATATATATATATATATATATATATATATATATATATATACACAATGAATCCCATAAATCTGTGTGTGCAGTTAAGTGGTTGGTTCAGAGAATAAAAATGGCATCTGATGGATCAGTTGAAAGTAAATGAATTTATGAATGCCATTTTTCCTTTCAACTTGAATTGTATTCCTACTAAGCATTGTGGTTATTAAATATTCACTTGGTTGTGTAAAGCTCATTTACATTTGTTGTAGATCATCAGAATTCAAAGCCTTCGAAGAAATGGAGACGAAGTTGTAATTATGATGTGATGATTCACAAGTGATTTTGATGCATGTAATGATTCACAAGTGATTTGGTTCATTTAAGTGATTTTGTTTGGAAGTAAATGGACACAGTTACGCACTTTCATATAACTTTCGCTCTTTTCACATCCTGACAAAGACAGGCTTTTTATGAAGCCTTTTAGCGCAATTGGAACAAAGTGAACAGAAAAGGTTGCACAATGATATGTATTTTATCATTCACATGCTGGCGACAGATAATGATGAGAAATTATATCTGTTGTCTTATGAACTGGCAAAATAAGTAGTATTTTCTGGCATGCTTTTTCACTATTATTCATCAACAGTGCACACAATGCGTACAGATTTAAATAATCAGCGGTTGTGTCCGAAAGCTGAAAAATGCTGCCTCTACAGGCAGGATACAGAGGTAGATAGGCAACGAGGCATGTACCTTCATCTGATCTATTTTTGATGGCAGGATAGATGTATCCTTCACTGCCTACAGTATGATATCACACAATACTGTGTATTTAATAATTCCATGATAGTTGAGCTATAAAAATAAATATACCATCTGAAAGTTGCAGTTGGTGGTCAATTTCTGTGTAAATGTACATTTTTTATCATCTTTTTTTCACTTTTGATGTCATTTCCAGCGAGAAATTACTATTAAAGTAATTAAATATTCACTTTGTGATCATCAAAGGTCTCTCTAATTTGTTGCAGATCATTAAACCGTTTTGCTGTATCAGAAGTCTGTTCGAAATCGGTTTTGTGAAATACGTCTGCTCGCAAGCGCTGCCTGCAAAGTCATTGCCTGATTGGGCAGTGAGTGATGCAACAAGTCAGCTGACCCAGCCAACATTTCCAAATGACAACTTAATTATTACCAATAGCAATTAGCTTTCATATAATTCTTTAACTGACATGCCCATGAGTTCCACTTAAAGGAATGAAAAGTTTTACTCGAATTTTTTCATAATTTACTCTGACCGTACAATGAAAGTCATTGAGGTCCAAAACACCCCTTTTAAAGGGTTAGTTCACCCAAAAATGAAAATTATGTCATTAATGACTCACCCTCATGTCGTTCCAAACCCGCAAGACCTCCGTTCATCTTCAGAACACAGTTTAAGATATTTTAGATTTAGTCCGACAGCTTTCTGTCCCTCCATTGAAAGTGTAGGTACGGTATACTGTCCATGTCCAGAAAGGTAATAAAAACATCATCAAAGTAGTCCATGTGACATCAGAGGGTCAGTTAGAAGTTTCTTGAAGCATATAAAATACATTTTGGTCCAAAAATAACAAAAAATACGACTTTATTCAGCATTGTCTTCTCTTCCGGGTCTGTGTATATCCACAGTGACGCTGCTTCTTCTTCTTCTACGGCGGTTGGCATCCAGCTTATTGGTGCATTACCGCCCCCTTCTGCTCCGGACAGTGACGCTGATGATGTGTTTTCTTGATGTGTTTTCAAATGTTTTCTTGAAAGGTTAAAGGTAGGGTAGGCAATTTTGGAGAGGCTAGCAATAGCAAGCTAGCTTTTTGATCCAAACCTGTAAGACCTTTGTTCATCTTCAGAACACAAATTAAGATATTTTTTGATGAAATCCATGAGCTATCTAGCCTCTGATAGACTGCAACACAAATACCACTTTCAAGGCCCTTAAAGGTAGTAAAGACCTCGATAAAATAGTCCACTTGACTGCAGTGGTTCAACCTTAATGTTATGAAGCGATGCAGTTGACATAGTAAACATACAGTGCAGCGCTTCCGGGTTCCGCTCCCGTGTCAGCATTACACACATAGGCTCCGATCCCCCAGCACCCACGGAAATGGTCAAGCAACCCCGGGAAAATACAAAATATTCTCCATATATTCAAAATAACCAATAAAAAAATTGATTGGAGCTTTCAGACATGATCTTCACCCTTTTTTATAGTTTATTTAAGGCCATTTCTATGGCAATATTTTAATAGCAAACTTCGAGAGCGCATCCAAGTGATGTGTGAGCACAAATGGCTCTTCTCTCGATCAGATACATACGCGCGCTCAAACTCAAACTCTCCTTGCATCAGATATCAGCGAGAGCATGACTCGCGACAACACTCGTGAAAAGAATGTGCTTTTGGTTAAAAATTGTCATCTTGCTGCACGAATATAATGCAAATGAAACATCCAGTTGACGTTGAATATGAATTTGAGTTAAATAAGAAGCAAACTAGCGCTGAAAAGTGTTGTTTTTGAAATTATGCTGAGGAATGTTGTCTTCAGACATGCGCATCAATCTATCGCTTGACTTTTCTTTTCTATGATCACACGTATGCGTCGTGCTGCTCACGTGAACAGCGTCGACCAATAATGAGCCGGCGTTCGGACGTAGAACACGGAAGCGCTGCATTGTGTGTTTATTATGTGTGTGTTACTGTGTTTTATATATATATATATATATATATATATATATATATATATATATATATATATATATATATCAGTGGTGCGCGGTGGTGTTTTAAAATGAGGTTAAGTTAACCCTTAAATGCATACCTCGGGTCTTTAGTGACCCGGGACGTCATTCACTACCCTCCTCCTCGTTCATTTTTTAAAATTAGACATCAACCTTCTTGGTATTGCTCAATCAATTCATTATAAAGAATATAACAAGAAAAAAATCATAAAATTATAAAGGAATGCCTGTTTTTGTATTAATTTTTTGTAAAAATTGTGTAGGGTCGCAAACAACCCGAGGTGTGTATGAGTGTATGTGTATTTTTTCTGCACAGCAATAATTGAATCTTATAGATGACGGAATAAGTGCAATTCACCTTTATTCCACAAGGTGGCAATGTCTTATACACAATGCTGAAGTGACGACTCATTTAGACAGAAAAATAAATAATAAGAAAAACATGAAATGGTTCAGTGATTTACTGCAGAGCAAGTACTGAACACAATCAAATATGACTGTAACTGTCACTGGATGAATCTGGTGAAGCTGTTAGCGATCGAAATATTGATTTTGAAGATGTTGAAAATTATATAATTTTGAGAATATGTTTGAGATCGCGAATAGGCTCATATTCGTGACCTCAAACATAAAACTAGCCCATTATTTGCTGAATTTACTGGGAAATGAGCTCTGACGAGGACAGTGATGATGGCATAAAACATCTGCTCAAACTGAGCCCTTTCAAGCTCCAAAAGGTAACAAAATATGATTTATTTTATTCTTCTGTAATTGTTACTCTGATATCAGAGGAGTTTTATATTATCACGACAGGTAGAGATCCTTCTGTGTTAGATATAGATCCGGGTCGATAAAGACCCGAATATGTAAGAATGATTGGCGAAACAGTAATGCATTTAAGATTTCATAAAAAGAGAGACCAAATACAATTCTATTTGTATTTTTACACTATGAAATGTTCTATTTATTAAAACCAAGTGTAAATTTAATCAAGTTAGTGTTTTTATGCATTTTTACAATTATTCCAAAATAATAACTAAAGGCTGTAACAATTTATACAATATATATTATTTATAAACTAATATTCAGCTTTTCTTTTTAATAGTCAAATTATTTCCAGCAGTCATCAAGCTTGTACACACTGGTCACTCACTCACAGACACAAAGATGTACCTTTAATTTCACCACGCTGATTGCTCACTAAAAACCCCAACAGTCATCATGTTTTCAGGCCATTTCGAGTTTGATTTTGACATGAAATAAAGTGGTGATATCTAAGTGACAGTTGTTTACTTATATTTTTAATTAGTCTTCCCGTCCTGTCTTCATTCAGGCCGATTCGATGATTAGACCATTAAATATATAAATATATAACAAAAAGTGTTTCTGAAAAACATTACCTACCCTACCTTTAATCTATTAAATGGAGTATACAAATCATCAAATAACCATTAAATATGAAATGTCTGTACAATATGTATTCTTTTATTAATTTGTTATTAGGGCTTGATTTTGCATTTTGACTAGTCAGGCCAATAATTTTATTATACTAATGTGTCATTACAAATGTTTTCAACTTTATAAAACTGTTTAGAAACAGACTAGTTCATGGGTTCACTGAGATCACCCCCTGAAATTTAGAAACTTTTCAAAACAGTTATGACGTAACGAAGCCTTGTTTACAGTCAATCGCGTGACTTTGGCTGTTTTTATACATGCTCCGAACCGCTGATTCGAAACAAAAGATTCGCAAAGGTTTCGAAGCTTCACAAAGCAGTCTTTCGAAAACGTCCATCACTGTGTTAGTAATCAAGACCAATAGCATATTCACTTATAGCCTGTAATGAGATCCTAAGTGTGAAAATGAAAATGAACCATGCCGTAAAACAAGAGCAGAGCAGCAGGAATGAAAGCGAACACCCCTGCTTATCTTGTCAGCAGGGCCGGCCCTGACTTCACCAACTCTCTGCACAACTTCTCCTCCTTTTACATCCCCTCCTTTGTCTCCATCCTTTTCATCTGCCCTTCATCTTGCTTTTCGTGTCTCATGTGCGGTCAGCTGTTTTTTGCAATTAGCGCTATCATCGCATTTCATCCAACAGAACAGTGGCTGTAATAACCTTACGGCTTTTGTTGCATGCTGATACTATTCGCCCTTGATTAATTGCGCTCCCAGGAGAGCGACTGGAGAGCCGCCGTAGATCTTCCCTTTCACGCCCCGTGACAAGTGACCCATTACTGTGCTTTATAGATCGCCGTCAGCAGCCTTTGAAAACGCCTGTGGGCCTGTTGGGCGATGATTTTATTGTGCCGTGTTATTTGTGGGAATTGCTGACAGACGGACCAAAGGGCAGCTGCGGATTTTTTTCGGTTTGTTTCACTGTGAAACGTGCCGCTGCTCTGTTAGTTTAAGTCAATGTGTCTGCTGGTGCAACTTAAATTGGTGATGCTCGCCGGGTCACGCAAACAAAGGTCACAGCGTCGCAATCTGTCTCACATCTCAGAGCATCATTTGACAGTCTGATGACAGATCACAGTGCATTACAGAAACAGACGCTCGCTTTCACCCACATATTGGCATTTCAGATCATTTTCTGCAGCACCACTGAGAGAATTTGTTACTTGTTGTACTTTTCCTATAAAAGGAATAGTTTACCCATAAATACAAATTCTGAAATTCAAATAATTTTTTTTTTAATTAATTATTTACTTACCATCATGTATGGAAGCTTGTTTCTGCCACAGAATAAACAACAAAAAAAGATAATTGCGACGGTTTTTCTCACAATTACGAGTTTTTTTTTTAAAACTCGCAATTGTGAGATATAATATCAGAATTGCGAGATATAAAGTCAGAATTGGGGGATATAGACTCACAATTGCAAGAAATAAAGTCAGAATTGTTTATATTCCACAATTCTGACTTTTTTTTCTTGCAATTCTGACCTTTTTTCTTGCGCTTACGAGTTATGCAATTCTGATTTTTTTTTGCAATTCTGACCTTTTTTCTCTCAATTGCGAGTTTATATCTCACAATTCTGACTTTTTTCTTGCGATTATGAGTTATATTACGCAATTCTAACTTTTTCTCACAATTCTGACCTTTTTTTCTTGCAATTGTGAGTTTATATCTCACAATTCTGACTTTTTTTCTTGCGATTGCGAGTTTATATCGTGCAATTCTGACTTTTTTCACAATTCTGACCTTTATTGCGATTATGAGTTATATTACGCAATTCTAACATTTTCTCGCAATTCTGACCTTTTTTCTCGCAATTGTGAGTTTATATCTCACAATTCTGACTTTTTTTCTTGCGATTGCAAGTTTATATCCTGCAATTCTGACTTTTTTCACAATTCTGACCTTTATTGCGATTATGAGTTATATTACGCAATTCTAACATTTTCTCGCAATTCTGACCTTTTTTCTCGCAATTGTGAGTTTATATCTCACAATTCTGACTTTTTTTCTTGCGATTGCGAGTTTATATCCTGCAATTCTGACTTTTTTCACAATTCTGACCTTTATTGCGATTATGAGTTATATTACGCAATTCTAACTTTTTCTCGCAATTCTGACCTTTTTTTCTTGCTGTTGTGAGTTTATATCTCACAATTCTGACTTTTTTTCTAGTAAACACATTTATAATGTTTTTTAAAGTTTCTGTTAATTAAAGAATGTATAATGTTTTCCACAAAAATGTTAAGCAGTACAACTGTTTTCAACATTGATAATAATCAGAAATGTTTCTTGAACAGCAAATCAGCATATTAGAATGATTTCTGAAGGATCATGTGACACTGAAGACTGGAGTAATGATGCTGAAAATTCAGCTTTGCATCACAGGAATAAATTACATTTTTAGATATATTCAAATGGAAAACAGTTATTTTAAATGGTAATAATATTTCACAATATCTCTATTTTTACTGTATTATTAAATAAATGCTTTTTAAATAAAAATAAAAGTAAAAAAGAAGTTTATATCTTGCGGTTCTGTGGAAAAAATAAAAAATAAAAAAGAATTGTGAGATAAAAAGTCTTTTTATTTTTTATTCAGAGGTGGAAACAAGCTTCTATAATCATGTCATTGAAAACCTGTATGAACTCAAAAGAAGATCTTTTGCAGAATGTCCTGGCTGCTTATTTCCATGCATTTACTATGAAACAATTTTCACTCAGTAATTGCTAGTAAATTTCACAAATAATTACAAAGAAACAGCAACACATTAAATTGAACATGACATTTTGACGCTGAAAGGCTGAAATATTTTCTCCAAAATTTACATTTAAGTACTGAGTAATATTAAGTAACTACATGTACTTACTATAGGGTTAGGATTAGGGTCTGGTTTGGTTTAGGGTCAGTTGTATGTAATTATGCATAATAATGCAAAATAGTAACTACATGTAACATATGTAACAATGACAGTGTAAAATAAAGTGTTACCAATATTTTTTTAATTTACAGTGAAACAAAAGTGAAAAAGTACCATGAAATAGATTTGACATCTTCTGAAGCCATATGATGAGGAAAATACCAAAATGCAAGCTATTATTCACTGAAAATCCTTTTAAAATCTCATTCACTTCTTCATTCATGCAAATGTGTCATTGATGATGACAGAAATGTTATCTTTAGGTGAACCATTCCTTAGCGAGAGTTTGCAGCAAAAGTATGCTTTCATATGTTTCAGAATATTGCTCTTGACAAGATGAAAATAATCCCTTGCATTTCTCCTTCCTCTTACAAAGAACGATGTTTTTTTCCCTAATGAACTGGATATCCTACACTGAAAGTGACAGCATTTTAATGAAGAGTGCTTTTCTAAGCGCTTCACCTGACAAGATAGTAAAGGCCAGTTAGATTTGAACAGATATTTCTCATTTGTAGCCGTGGTCAAGCTCAGGTACTATCCATTTGAGAGCGTGTGACCTTCTGATCTGTGAGATATAGATAGATGGCGGTCTAGCACGTAGGAGGAGCTCTCAGACTTCCTCTTAAAGGCAGGTCAATGCGGCAATCGTTAGCAGTAATAGGATGACAAGATACTTTTTACAGACATTTGCGCTAGCAATTATACAGAACTTAACATTTGCTTTTAAGGTCAGGAACATTAGAACAAGACTAATGGATCTGTGAACTACACATGAAGCATTTCTTTATCACATTTAGTTTTCCTCTGCAAGTATACGTATGTGTAAGAAGCAGGTGCATGAATCACTTCTGCTGTTGCACAATGGTTTCAGGAATAGAAGCTTCTGGTAAGCAGGTGGTGTCTAGCGGCCTTTTTGTTTCCTACATCAGTGGCTCTCAATTGGTGGTTCGCAACCCAGAAATGTAATTCTAAATGCAAATTATAACATATATGAAGTATATTTATTACATATTTTTGACATTATTTTTTAAATAATCCAAATGATATAACTAAATATAATAAAAAAATAAATAAATATAAATAATAAATAAAATAAATATAATATAGTTAATAATATAGTAATAAAATATACTAAGTATTAATATAGTATTTACCAACCAAGTAATATCACTAAATATATATTAACATTGTTTTAGAAAAAGCAATATATTATTAATAAATTTATATATATATATATATATATATATATATATAAATTATATTAATTTTATCTATAATATATAAACACCAAATTATTAAATATATAATAATAATAATAGAAAATATATATATATATATATATATATATATATATATATATATATATATATATATATATATATATAACATTTATTGATTATATTAATAAATAATTATATTATTATTATTCTAATATTATTATTAAATATAATAATTTTATCTATATAAACAATAAATTACTAAATATGTAATAATAATAATAATAATAATAATAATAAAAAAAAAATATATATATATATAGTGATATTACTTGGTAGGTAAATAATATATAAAAATTAATTAGTATATTATTTAGTATATTATTCATATAGATAAATAAAAAAAAAAGGCTATTTCCATCCATTGCCTCTTGATGTGGTTTTTATCCAGTTCTGGAGATTTAATCTGTCTCATATATGCCCAACAATTTGCAAAATTAATGTTCATAATAGTATTAATACATTTCAAATTTTATTTACATTTATTTATATTTTTGTTTACTTCTCCCTCTTGATGTCTAATGTAAAATCATGGTCCTAGGCAAAACCAGTTGAGAACCTCTATTCTGCATCTGCTATAACAGTCTTATACAGTCATATACTTATATTATACTTAGACCTATATTTCTAGCCACACCAAGCGATCATAGATCATCACTCGGACAGATTTCGTTTGGAGGGAGGGGTGTTTAAGATCACTATACATGCATGAGATGGCAGGTGATTTATTGCAGAGGCGAGGCAGAAGTGCGAGAGGCCCGTCCAGCTTGTTTTGTTTCCTGAGGTACAGAGCGCTGTAGTCGTGTCCTCGGCCTTTAGCCTGTCGAATTCTAGAGGCTGTAATTTGGAGATATTGCTTTGCATGCTTGTGAGAGGGAACTGCAACCGATGCGAGATGGATTTGCCATTGTCTTCCTGCCTCAGAAATGAGGCTTCGCTCGGTGCAATCACACCGTTGCTGTGTCAAATTGAAATCATGCAGCCAGTCTGGTCTCTGTTAGCAAGAAATGGATGAAACACAGGCACATTGTAACAAGGGCTCAGCAACTATGAGCTTTTCAGTCAAAAAAAACAATGTTTTATATGTTACCTAGGTCTTTTGCATCGAGATGGGTTAGATGGGTTGTTCAATAAAACCATATGATTACTTGCTTTATTTGAACCAATTATTGCCTCATTATTATATATGTATTTTAAGTCATTTTAAAGGCTATTGTCCACTTAGGTCTATTTTTATTACCATAAAAAATATTGTCTGATTAATCATCAAAATAATCAACGATTACTCGATTACCAAAATAATCGCTAGTGACAGCACTAGATTAGGTAAAACTTCAGAAATGCACCTGCATTGTTTTGCATTTAGTGACTTTCAGTCGAATAAAAAGAATATTTTTCTAGTCATATATTTCTTCAAAATAGTGTTAAAATATCGTCTCGTTCTCGTGAAGATAAGTGTGTATCGTCATAGCCCTAATGTCAGGTTTTTGGAAGGAGCGAGGACTCAATATGCAGGGAAGAGGGCTTTTATTAATAATAAAATGAAACAAAACAACAAAAACTACCCCGAGGGGGAAAACAGACTAGACAAAAAACTTGACTTGGACTTGACTTAACTGACTTGACTTGGAGGAAAAACATGAGGGAATAAACGACGACGAACCAGCACAGGACTGCAAACACAAGGAGAATAAATAGGAGAGCAAACAAGGCAGGTAATGAGGGAGGACAGGTGGGGCAAATCAACCAATGATCAGGTAACAAGGTGGGCGGGGTCAAGACAATAGACATGAGAGCACATGGCACAAAGAAACACATGACAAGCCATGTGCTCACACCAAACAAAACAAAGACACAAGCACATGGCCAATGAAGACAAATCACAAGCCATGTGCTTACACAAGACGAGACATGAACACGTGACTATGAAAACTCATAAGCCACGTGTTCACACAAAACGAGACAACATGAGAGCACGCAGCCCGTGAAACACAGACTGCGTGCTAACACAACACAAGACAAAAACACAACATGAAAGCACGCGGCAGGTGGAATAACCGCGTGCTACACAAAACATGAGACAAGAGCACACGGCAAGTGAAAGTACACAAACCGTGCGCTCACAATAAAGACAGGACTGGGAGCGCGAGTGTCCGAATCCCGACATGAAACCGAAACCAAACTAGACATGGGTGCCGGGATCCGAACGCCACGCTCCCAACATGAAACAAGGCACGCAGACGAGAGAGCGCACGGCTCGAGAACACTCGAGACCGTACGCTCCCACAAAAACAGGACAAGAACGGGAGTGTCAGAGCTCTGTCACAAAACCAAGGAATAAACTAGACAGAAGTGACAGAACCCTGACACCTAATGTTACCCTTCCGTTACATTTTTGTCGTTTCATGAATTGTTTAGTGTTCCATAAATGTTTCACTATGTAAATGTAGCTGGAAAACCTATACTACTATATTTAAAGGGATCCTTGATTATGATTTCACTTTTTTAACTTTAAGTTAGTGCGTAATGTTGCTGTTTGAGCATAAACAACATCTGCAAAGTTATGATACTCAAAGTTCAATGCAAAGGGAGATGTTTTCTTTTATAAAAATTGCTTTTTAAGGACTAAAACAAGCTTCTTCCTGGGTTGGTGACATCACAAACCCCAAAATTTACATAAACCCTGCCCCCAGGAACACGCAACAAAAGGGGGTGAGGCCATGTTGGGCTGCTTTAGAGAAGAGGAAGAGTAGAGTGTTGTTACCATGCCGTCATTTTACGCCGGACTGCTTCACAAATGAGGATCAATTCAATGCTGGATTTGCACAAAAGATTAACATGACGGCACATGCTAGTCGATGAGTTGAATCAACTCCACAGCAACTACATAAATTTATCCACTAACCATTCAAAAACGTCCAGTTTCATTCTAAAAGTTGTAACTTCTTCCTGAGTCTCTCCATCAGTGTCTGACTCCAGTTTGAACAATGTAAGGCTGAACACCGTTACTGACAATCCTCATTTTGGCTGCGTTAGATTCTCCAACTTTGTTGTTGTTGAGCAACTGAAGAGTGAGCTGTTAAAGCTCCGCCCTCTTCTGGAAAAGGGGCCGGGAGCAGCAGCTCATTTGCATTTAAAGAGACTCACAAAAACGGTGTGTTTTTGTTCACACCCATATGGGGCAAATTTGACAAGCTATAATAAATGATCTGTGGGTATTTTGAGCTGAAACTTCAGACACATACTGGGGACACCAGAGACTTATATTACATCTTGTGAAAAGGGGCATAATAGGTTAGGCAGAACATTATTAAAGACCAGATAACTTTGAAAGAACATTCTGTTAATATTACTAGAAAGAGAGTTTGTACATAACTTTGAGAAAATCTTGCCAGAACGTTCTCCAAGTTTCTGAGAACATTCCTTGTTAGCTGCGATGACAACATGCTCATAACAAGTACCCCCTGTCTTCCCGTTTACCGTCTTCACTTAGTGTGTTTTCATTCATTTTAGCACATCCACCTGGTTTTTACATTCATGCAGAGCTAGCATGGATAATGAAGCAGCGATGGGGATTTTTCCTCCATCGAATCCTAATCTTTGGGTTTGTAATTAAAAGTACTAAAGCAGTCTCAAAACAGCATGCTTGAATTACCAATTCAGAGCCACTGCAGAG
The DNA here is from genome assembly GCF_018812025.1 of Megalobrama amblycephala. Classification (NCBI taxonomy): domain Eukaryota; kingdom Metazoa; phylum Chordata; class Actinopteri; order Cypriniformes; family Xenocyprididae; genus Megalobrama; species Megalobrama amblycephala. The sequence continues at coordinate 7,284,653 of NC_063051.1, forward strand.
CATTGAATCTGCAAATATAGCAGCTACAGCACACATTGAGATGGATGTCACACTCGACGTAATGTGTCCAAAGCTCAGTTGCATAGCCAATTGAGAAAGCTGTGATGGCTCATAGGAGCCGCGGCTTATCTCACTCTGTGTGTGTGCAAGAACAATGACAAAGCCTCTACAAAATAACAACAAATAGTCAAGTGACAACACAGAGACGAAGATGCTGGTCCTAATGATGGCTGTTATATAAATGAATGGGTTATATAAATGAAAGGATTCTGAAAAAATATATCACTGCTTCCACAAACATATTAAGCAGCACAACTGTCATCGACACTGATAATAATAAGAAATGTTTCTTGAGCAGCAAATCAGCATATTAGAATGATTTCTGAAGGATCGTGTGACACTGAAGACTGGAGTAATGATGCTGAACATGATACTCCATTACTCCAACTATTTAATATATTTAATAATTATGATATTTTGAAGACAACTGAAACAAAATTAACATGGCTGGCAATAGATTAACCTAATCATTATTACTCTAATGTTTAATTTGCCATTAAAGTGATAAAACGCATATTATTATTCTCAAGACATCATGATAATGTTCCCAAAATTAATTCTTTTTTCTCACCCGCTATTGTAATTTTATGTTAGATGTATGAACTATATTTATTGCTGTCTATAGAAAATCATTATGATTAATCTCAAGGTTGTGTGCTTTAGACATAGTCTAAGAAAATGAAATAGTAACAGTATAAAATCCAGCAAAAACACTGTGTTAACTTAAAATTTCTTCTCATATTTTCCACAGTCTATTATAGCATGCCCTCGTGGCCCCTTTGGCAAGTATGTAAACCCCTGTGTTAGGCTTATAGGCAATATTTCATACTTGTTGAGCTTCGACAGTAATTACATTCCGCCTCACAAAATCTGTAAATGACCAGGCCCAAATGGAATTAGCAGGATTTTTTTGTTTTTGCATTTTCTGTGTGGATTTTAGGGCAAATCTGTGGAAACATTAATCCTAACCTAACCCTGATTTAAATAAATGTAACTGCAAATCCATTTAATGAATTTCACAGGATTAAACATTCAATTTAAACCTCTAGCAATAAACACCAACTATGGCTAGAAAAACTGATTGTAATAGTGCTTCTTTTGCCTTATTTAATTTCATTATGAAATTAAAGGTGATTTTTAAACATTAAAATGTTTTCTTCCATGCCATCTTAATATGCTGAGACAGCTACAGTGTAAGTAAACCATTCACAGTGCTGGGTAGTAACTGATTACATGTAATCTGGATTACGTAATCAGATTCCAAATATTAAAGGTGCCGAAGAACATGTTTTCAAAAGATGTAATATAAGTCTTTATTTTTTTTTTTAACTGCCTATCATTATAAATGCGCTGATTCAGGGTATGCGGCCCCTTTAAATCTCGTGCTCCACGCCCCAATAGCTCGCGCTTGCCTTAAACACCATAAACAGTGTTCACACAGCTAATATAACCCTCAAAATGGATCTTTACAAAGTGTTCGTCATGCAGCATGTCTAATCGAGTAAGTATGGTATTTATTTGGATGTTTACATTTGATTCTGAATGAGTTTGATAGTGTGCTCCGTGGCTAAATCTAACATTACACACTGTTGGAGAGATTTATAAAGAAAGAAGTTGTGTTAATGAATTATACAGACTGCAAGTGTTTAAAAAATGAAAATAACGACAGTCTTGTCTCCGTGAATACAGTAAGAAACAATGGTAACTTTAACCACATTTAACAGTACATTAGCAACATGCTAACGAAACATTTAGAAAGACAATTTACAAATATCACTAAAAATATCATGTTTTCATGGATCATGTCAGTTATTATCGCTCCATCTGTCATTTTTCGCTGTTGTCCTTGCTTGCTTACCTAGTCTGATGATTCAGCTGTGCACAGATCCAGACGTCCTGCCCTTGTGTAATGCATTGAACATGGGCTGGCATATGCAAATATTGGGGGCGTACACCCCAACTGTTACGTAACAGTCGGTGTTATGTTGAGATTCGCCTGTTCCTCGGAGGTCGTTTTATATAAGAAGGAGGAAACAATGGAGTTTGAGACTCACTGTATGTCATTTCCATGCACTGAACTCTTGTTATTCGAGGTAAATTCAATTTTTGAATCTAGGGCACCTTTAAGCACTTAAAATACTTGTAATCAGACTACAGTTACTTTTTATTGATTACAATTTGTAGTAAAATGGTAGTAAATCATTCATAATTTGTTGATTCTCCCTAATTCCTTTTCATAATTTAAATTTTCCATTCTAAAAAAAGCATATCGCTTATATACTTTCAGAAAGTGTTGTGAAATTGCACACACAGACATTTCAAACACATTTTTTATTATAATTTTCCTATTTTTTCTTTGAAACACATTTTTTTTTTATTTTAAAATAATTTATTTTAATTTTTTATGATTTATTTAAGATTTAGCTTTTCATTAAACTCACAAACCCACCAGTCTGGGAAACTGTAACGTAATGTACTATTTAATGCACTTCATGTTGTTGATAAAGAATGAAATACATTTTCTTTATCTTTGTATTTTTATATAAATATGGTACAATATTAAATTCAATGTGACAAACAAGTTAGGTCAAAAGTAATCTAAAAGTAATCCGATTATATTACATTAAATGTGTAATGTAACGGATTACGTTACTAACCACAATTTTTATCATGTAATTTGGAATCAGTAACAGATTACAATTTGCAAGTAATCTACACAGCACTGACCATTCAGAGGTTAAATCCCCTGAAATGTATGACGCCATCTCATCACATAGCCAGTGTTGGGGGTAACACATTACAAGTAACTCAAGTTACGTAATCAGATTACTTTTTCAAGTAACTTGTAAAGTAACGGATTACTTTTATATTAACAAAATATCTGAGTTACTTTTCAAATAAGTAACACAAGTTACTTTGTTTTCCCATTTATTGACTGACAGCTCTCCCATGTAGAGAGAAATCAGAAGTAAGTGATTGTTCACAGTGTAAACAAAGAAACAGCCCAGCCCAGATTAGAAAAAGTAATGCAAAAGTAACACAACATATTACTTTCCATAAGAAGTAACTAAGTAACGCAATTAGTTACTTTTTTAGGGAGTAACACAATATTGTAATGCATTACTTTTAAAAGTAACTTTCCCCAACATTGTACACAGCAACAAACTCATCCAATGATGTGAGTTTGGGGGCGGGACGTTCTTTGTGTGCGACCACTAACAAACAGGTGGAATGATCCGGAAACCCATATGTCGTTGTTTTGCAATTCCGTTTGGAGACTCTAGTGTTGCAGAAGTTACTTCACCTTTAAATAGTTTTTAGAGGGAAAATCCATTAAACTGAATTTAGTTGTTCATCACATAAGCAGCTAGTTGGGAATCATTACTCTAAAAATCGCATAACCTTGATTATGCAACAGCGTAACCTTGCGGATATTTTGCAAGTGATTATTCCCTGCGCCGACGTGCTCTTTCTTGAATGCAGCTCCATGTGTGATTGGATTTAGCAGAGAGCAGGGCGGCTTTGTGAGCGCAGAGAATGTGAGTGGGCATCCTGGAAGCTTCTGTGCCACCACATAATGCTTGACTGATGTGAGGAGCGAGAGACAAAGAGAGAGAAAAAGAACGAGATACTGAAAGAAACAGAAGGAGGGAAGGAGAGGGAAGGGATAAAGGGACAGAGAAAGAAAGGGGGATACAAAAACGACAGTGCATGAGAGAGGGATGAGGAAGACAGGCGACAGAGGCCGCATGTTTTATAGATGCCATTTAAAAGAGCGTGCTGGAGTGGAGGCAGACTGCAATGAACTGTGACCGCGACAAAACACCAAGACAATAAACAAACAAATTGGTTGCCTTGGAGTCGTCAGTGTGCCATCCCGCCTCCCACCGGAGCGAGAACATCCCCACATCCTGCACGGTGTGTTCCTTTGAGATTAAAACAGGAAATGCATCTCTCTCAGTCTCATTCTTTCTCTCTGGCCACCGGGTCTCGATTGCTCTCATTTTTTCTTCTCTATCTCTCTCTACCTCCTTATGTCCCCAAAGGAAAGTGTTATTGCTCAACGGTTGCTTTTTCATAGCTCATGAGATCTCAGTTATGTTTCATTCAAGTATCAACTTTTTTTTTTTTTCTTAAAAGAGATGAAAAAAAGTGAGACAATTGCAAATAAAAACTAAAGTTTGTATTGGCAAGATTTTTTAAGTCTCTTATGCTCACCATGGCTGCATTTATTTGACCAAAAATACATTAAAAAAGTGATATTGTAAAATATTTACTCCCCCTCCCCCATTTTAATATATTTTAAAAGGTCACATGGTCCTTCGGAAATCTTTCTAATATGCTAATTTGGTGCTCAAGAAATATTTCTTATTATTATCAATGTTGAAAACAGTTGCGCTGCTTAATATTTTGAGGAAACTTTAATATTTTTTTCAGGATTCTTTAAAGAATAGAAAGTTAAAAATAATAGCATTTATTTTAAATTAATATGCAAATGAATTTGAAATGAATATTTGAAACATGCCTTTATTGTCACTTTTGAATGATACAATGCATCTTTGCTGAATAAAAGTATACATTTCTTATATATCATATATATATGTATATATATATGTGTATGTGTGTATATATATATATATATATATATATATATATATATATATATATAAAGTGAGATAGGTAAAGCAGGTCTCGCTCTCCATTTAATATAATTTTCTTGTAGAAACAATTTAGATATAAAAAGAGCTCAGATTTTACTGTTTAGATGTTCTTTTTTCATTGATCTGTGACATTGATCAGATTATTTTTGTTGATTTTGATGAGAAATATTTGAGAATACATTGAAATTTTTTTTTGTTTGCAAAAATCTGAGCAATTTGACTTTTTTTAATGGCAACGTCTATTTAAACTAAGTGAAAATAGCATATTTTCTTAGTGATAGATGCTATTTACACTAGTTGAAAATAGCGACAGATTCCATTTACACCATGTAAAAGTATCAGTTCTTTGCAATAAGAGTAAATAGTAATTAGATGCTATCTATACTTTATATTGGCAGATACTATTTGCACCTCAGTATTTTTGTACATTAACAGGATGCAGTAATATCTTAGAGTGTAAATGATCATATTTATTCAAATATGATCATTTACCCTTATTGGGAGAATAAAAACTCTCCCTACACCTTCCCCTAACCCTACCCAAATAAATAAACAATAAATAATTAACACTTTTAAGTTCGCAGTTTATTTCCACTTTTAGAACATTATTTTCATTTTTATTGAAAATAAATGCAAGCTCGGCAAAAGGCAGATTCGAGCCCGTTTCGATTGCGTTAAAAGCCAGGTTTGTGAGGCTTACTTGCTACTGCTGCGCCACTGAAGACATTGAAGTCCGTGCATCTTTTTTAAAACTCGAGTGGCCCAACCAGACATTAGTGGGTGGAGCTAGTGTAAATAGCGTTTGCCAAAAAGGGACGCTATTTGAATTTAGTTTTGCTCTCATTTTTCCCTGAAACTCTAAAAGAGACACGTGAGATTACTGGAGTCTTATTCTCAGGGGATAAATATCCATTTAATCTCATTGCTCTGATCTCATAAAGAGATCTCATTTGTAATTTTACTTTCCTATGTATCTACATATTTATTTCTGTACCTCTTTTTTTATTCCTACTTGCAAACACACCAAAAGTAATTGTGTATATATGCTACGGTAGTTATGTTTTACTGCAATAACATCTGAGTTTGAGTGTTTTTCTTATAGTCCGTGAGCCGGTCGCTGTATGTCCACTGGTTGCCCTGGGCTCCATCAGGCTGAGTTTATGTGGCAGTCTTGTTGTGAGGCGCTGTGTAAACACAGTGAAATTGCTCAGGGCCAGATTTCTCTCTCCGCACTCTCTTTTCGATCCCACCGGACTTATTTTCAATATGCCACTCTCAAAGCAAACCATATTACCATAAGCTCTCTCAATATAGCAGGGCTGTGCAGAAAAATATCGTCCCAGGCTGAAATTTTGATGATCAGCTTAGCGTGACTTTTTCAATTTTCCCATGCCTACCTGATTTCAGATCGAGCGCTCATTAGTTTACTTTCATTTACATGTTTGGAAAGCACGGACGGACAAATTGAGATGCGCTTGGAATTTAGTTGGTACAGCCACATTGTTTCAGGCACTGGGTCTAACAGCAGTTTGACTTACTGGCTTATTATTATTATTCTCAAAGCTAGGGTGAGAACTGGTTTTGTTAATTAAAGGAGTGGTTGATTATGATTTCACTTTTTTAACTTTAGTTAGTGTGTAATGTTGCTGTTTGATCATAAACAACATCTGCAAAGTTACGACGCTCAAAGTTCAAAGCAAAGGGAGATCTTTTCTTTTAAAGAATTCTCTGTTTAAGGACTAAAACAAACAGCTGGTAGAGACTACAGTGAGCTTCTTCTTGGGTTGGTGACATCACTAACCCTAAAATTTACATAAATACCGCCCCTGAAAACATGCACCAAAGGGGCCATGTGAGGCCATGTTATTGCAATACAGTACATAACACAAATGCAATAGCATGTCATAAAAAGCAAGATGACAACATAAGTTATAACCATAATTCATAATTCATAAGATCTTACAACATTTCCCACACGAGCGATTTATGGATTATCATGACAGAATATGCTATACAGTGACT